>NW_026262727.1:287531-465366 GCF_021869535.1 Mytilus californianus
GTCAAGAATAATGTGTATTTGTAATTAATTATTATTTAAAAGTGTGTATAAGGAAGAAAATTATTACCTTAGCTTGTTGACTATGTTAATGGTTGATATAAAGGTTCTCTTGGGTAAACTAAAAAAACAATTAAATATATATATATATATAGGTTCGAGTGATTGAAGGATAAGCATTAATGTTAAATAATTTTGTACAAACGATCCTGGTGCTCGAATTAGGTGGCATTTTAACAATGGATCCTAGTGCTCGAATAAGATGGCATTTTAACAATAGATGCTGGTGCTCGAGATGGGTGGCTTTGTTAGAATAGTTGTTTGTTTGCCAACCAGGTCCAACACCAATATGACGTAAGGACATTTGTAGGAAGGTGCTCCTGTCAGAGGACAGGTGGTAAAAGAAGGAGAAACAATCAATTGGTGAAATCAATCACAGACCATCTTGTCATAAGTCGTAATCAACTATGTGGATAATGGGATCGTCTATTACCCATCTGTTGGGGAAAATCAGAATTTGGATAGTCTAGGTTCGAAAAATGATTAAATTACATTTAATAAACTTCAGAAGAAAATTTGTTTCTGAAGGTTTCATTGCATATTGTCACTCTATGAAAACAAAACAAGTTTGCAACAATGAAGATGAAAATCATTATATGGATGTTAGTACAAATACAGACGAGACACAACCTCCTGAACATGCTAATATAGATGAATCGGAAGCCGAGACACAACCAACTGCTCCTGAACCTTTAACTCAAACTTTTGATATTGATATTGTAATTAAAACTAAGAGAAAGGAAATTGAAATTACCGAGGAAGTCCAGAGAAATTATCCACAACTCTTCTCGAAACACTTATAATTTTATGAAACTTACTCAGATTCTTTATATTATGCCATTTTTATATGGGGGGAACCGATTTTGTATCCATAACTCCTCCTTAACCACTAATGATAATTTCAAGAAACTTTCTCAGATTCCTCAAGTGATAATTCCATTGTGCACCTATTCTTTTTTATGGTTAAATTCTATTTGGGGGTTCAAAACATGAACTTTGCAAGGGGCGGGTGGTATAGCTTTGTGAGCTGTGCTCACAGTACCTCTAGTTTAGTTTTAAAATTGTAAATATTTTACACGCGAAACATCATATTACCCGATACCGTTCAACAGTATCTCCTTCAAAGATTCAAGTTTTCGGAGCCTCTTGTAGTTGTAACACTTAACAAAGACCATGAAAATTAAATGCAAGACTAGGTTGGGCTATTCAAAACATTACGACAACGCTCAGTTAGATATAAGGCTACCAAAGACAAAGCAGGAATCTTACCTATTGCTTTGTACCACAATCACACATTCAATACCACAGAATTCTAGGAGATAAATGTAAGTACTACACAAATTTCAACATGAATCTGAAGTTATTTGTGTATTAAGTCTTAATAAAGTAAACGGTACCAATTTTCTGCACCAGGTACGCATGTCGACAATCAATTTCTCTTCAGTGATACTCGAGGTCAAAATATTTGAAAATCTAAAGCGAATAAATCAATGTAAACTGAACTGAGAACAGGAAGTTACAATATTGCGGATTAAACTACACACTTTACATCTTTAAGGAGACGGGCACATACCATACAATGATTGATTGATTGTTAGTTGCTTAACGTCCAGTGGCAAATATGTCATGCATATTCAGGACGAGAACAAATTAACAATAAATACATTAGGTAGAATCTGTAATAGAGGTGTCCGGGATTAAGGTCGGAGAAATTTAGACTGCCACGGGAAATTAGGGTATATTGGATAGGGAAAGAAATTTTTCTTGCAACATGTCACCTACGGACCCCTCAAAGAGTTGTTACAAGGGTTCTTAACGTGCAAAGAGCGTGAAGACCAATGGTGACCATACTTCAAATCCCCAATGACCCTTGGCGTCATATCATACAATGTAAATTTTACTTTTAGGTGTTTCCTCTAGAAGAGATATGATAAGAATATTGATGTATTTCCTTCTGAAACATGGCAGGTTGAAACTAGACCACATGCCAAGTAAAACGATGGACAATCTTGTGGAATTTACATTGTCAAGGTAAGTTTCCCTTCAATGAACATACAAAACTGATACCTTATATTTGTGTTCTGAGATATATTTAAGAAATTTATAAAGGTTAAAGGAATAAAAGTATACGTTTTAAACGATAATGGTCATTGTCATGAAAAAAAGATATACACGACACTTGACAATTCTGTACAGATGTAGATAGTAGCATATCGTATTTTTTCTCTTTTATTTTTGGCTCACCTGTCAAAATCATTGTTCGACTACTTAAAGGCCCTTAACAATGTATTTTATGTACTATATTTGCTTAGTCTCTTGAAAGTTCTAAAAGATTTAGATAAAAAATCAATTTCAAACATGATAAGGATAACTAGGCCTACAAACTAGTCAATATGGCTAAAATCATATACTTACTCCTAAAAGGATATATGCACAAAAAGATGTGTCTTGTCACTTCAGGTTTTGCTCATTATCATGTATTAAAAGAAAAACTTTGAATTGCAAAAAGTGTATCTCGAAATAAATGAAAAACGGCCAATTATTCTCATGATTTTTTAATACCTTGTAAAGATTTACTCTTTATATTTCCTTTTGCAGAAAACTTTCTGAGTGGTCTCAGTCTACATTTATTTGCCAACAGATATAATTTTATCTATCGTAGGAGGTTGGAAGCATTTCTGCTGTTGCAAATAGGTACTTTAGTTTAAAGAGATAGGATAACATTTAAAACTTTTAATCTTTAGAAATATTCAGTTCAAAAGTAATTTTGTTAATTTTTTACGTTTCCGGTTGGAATATAATAATGCTTTCATTTATTAAAATATACCATTAGACATGTCAGTTAAACAAATTTAAATAAGGAGACAAAAAAGCTATTGAGATCAAATATTTGCATAATTGTATATGTAATATTTTTTTTGTTCCATGTCTATAAGACCAAATAAATAGAATTGCAGAATTTTTCACTATATGAAAGATAAACCGCCAATGAATAGCATTTTTCATCAAATAACAACAAACAACGAATTCGTGGAAAAACCATAACATTTATCTGGAAGATAGACCCATTTTAAACACGACGGGTGCCACATCTGGAGCAGGATCTGCTTACCCTTTCGGAGCACCTGAGATCACCCCCAGTTTTGGTGGGGTTCGTGTTGCTTAGTCTTTAGTTTTCTATGTTGTGTCATCTGTACTATTATTTGTCTGTTTGTCTTTTTTTTTTTTTTTGCCATGGCGTTGTCAGTTTGCTTTCGATCTATGAGTTTGACTGTCCCTCTGGTATCTTTCGTCCCTCTTTTTCAAAGAGATGTCCTTTTGTTATAGAAAAAAAATCATTCAGAGCATTGCCGACACTGTTAATGTAACAAAATGAAATCTGGAGATCTGCTAAAAGAATGTTCTAAAAAAATCAATCTTCAAACTGCATTTGAAATACGTTCATGTTTTTTTTTTACAAAAGGCTATCGTAAAATTAGAGAAAAAACATATTTAAGAATTTCACCGTTCAAGAAATGTATCACTAGACATGAATGCGTTCAAAGGCGAAATATAAGTTGAAACAAAGCGAAAAGTTTATTTAACGTTTTTGCAAAAACAATATTTTTTTTTCAAAGGAACCCTTTTTTGTTAGTTTACCGAGTTTACTTGGATGTGTTTATTACCATCACTTATTACCGTGACACACCTTAATATTAAAGAACAAACAACATTCGATCAACACGATAATTGGTATAATACGATCAACGGTCGTGCATAACTAATCCCAAATACTGTGCGTGCCGATAAAAACTTAAGTAACTTCTGAAATATTGAATTGATTTATCAAAAAAAAAAATTAAGATCAAAAATTAAATTATCTGTCGAATGCATACCTTAAACGTTCACTAAAACATCTAAAACATGTCCTTAGTGCACTTGTTATGTCCTTGGTGCACTCAAAAGGTCCTAAGCGGTTTTTAGACGTACCGAACTAACAAATAAAATTGAGAATGGAAATGGGGAATGTGTCAAAGAGACAACAACCCGACCATAGAACAGACAACAGCAGAAGGTCACCAACAGGTCTTCAATGCAGCGAGAAATTCCCGCACCCGGAGACGTCCTTCAGCTGGCCCCTAAACAAATATATATACTAGTTCAGTGATAATGAACGCCATACTAAACTCCAAATTGTACACAAGAAACTAAAATTAAAAATAATACAAGACTGACAAAGGCTAGAGGCTCCTGACTTGGGACAGGCGCAAAAATGCGGCGGGGTTAAACATGTTTATGAGATCTCAACCCTCCCCCTATACCTCTAGCCAATGTAGAAAAGTAAACGCATAACAATACGCACATTAAAATTCAGTTCAAGAGAAGTCCGAGTCTGATGTCAGAAGATGTAACCAAAGAAAATAAACAAAATGACAATAATACATAAATAACAACAGACTACTAGCAGTTAACTGACATGCCAGCTCCAGACTTCAATTAAAATTAAAGGCTATTATTGTAAAGTTCCTGACTTTAATAGGACAGGCACAAATATGTGTCAATTTCAACATTGAGCTAAACAAATTCTGAAATTCTACCACCTCACAGTAATTTAGGATGCTACGCCCTAGAAAAGTGATGATCGTGACCAATGTCACATTTTGACACCCATTCCAATTACAAAATTTTGGTGCACATACCAACATTGTTCTTCATTAAAGAAGAGGTATGTAATAATTTGATTAACATAACACATATTGAAGATGTTTTCTGTTTCATTGCAAACTCCAAGAAATCACCACGCTGGAGTTGCCCCAACATGTCTTTAACGTTTGAATACTGAGAAGGATTGGACGATCATGTGTGTTCAAATCAAAGGTCTAATGAAGAAGTATTCATCTGTGATAAAGTCATTTAATGAGACACCTGTATATATTGCATTGATTAATAATATGTGAACCTCATTTTAGCCGGTGGAAACAGCCCCAACTCTAGTAAATGTTTCAAGTTTGGCTTCGAGTGATATAAGCACAGTACGTTGAACTACATATTTAATAACAATACAATGCATTATGGGTACATTCCATTCTAACAGTTTGTAAATAAACAATAGCTAAATTAAGTATGCAGACCCGGACGCGTCCTATAAATTGGAGTATTGTTACATCCTTTCTTCTTTAAATAAAAATTAAATTGAACTTCAAATTTTCACTTGACTAGAAATACTGAACTTTGACTAGTGAATTAAAATGCATAACTTGCATAATAAAAAAACATACATTGTAAATGATAATATCAATTAATACTGAAAAGTTACTGTTCAATATTTTTAAAGTCTGCAAAAGTTTTTAATACTGTTTCGGCTAAAGTTTGTAATACTGTGCATGTAAATATTGCGCACACATTCAAAAATAGCATTTAATAAAACTAAACTAATTATGCACTAGACAGAATCTAAATGATTCTCTGAGAGAAACACACGGGGATTATTCTGCCCCAACCGCACAGTGTGTTCTCAACTACTACTATGTACAATTTACAATGGAACCATTAGGAGAACACCAGGGGATTATTGTGCCCCACGGAAACACAAGTGTTCTGTCGACTAACTCACAAAATCATTGAATTTTGATGGTCTTTTGATTTGTCTTCCTGATCTTGTCCTTGTAGTTGTGTTATTGTCCAATGTGTTTTGTTGCGGACTTTGTTGCGGAATAGTGTTATTGTTGCAATTCTCTTGTTGTTCCACATGATCAAATTGTTCATCGTCCTCGAATTCATTTGATTCTGAATTGAATTGTTCCTTTTCACGTGTTTTGTTGTTTTCGCTCGTTTTATGCAATTATCTCCTATTTCTTCTAAATGTTTTTCCTTTAATGTTGATTTCATATGATCGTTCGTTTACTTTCTGATTAACTGTTCCTTTCTCCCATGTCTTTTGATATTTGTTTGCCGGTTCCACTCTCACAACGTCTCCTTCTTTTAAAAATGATAGTTCCTTTGCTCCTTGATTGTAATAATGAGCTTGTCTTTCTTTAGAGTATTGCATTTCCTTTTGTACATTCTGTCCTTCTATTTTCGGTTTAAGTAAACTTTCTTTTGTGGGTATTAGTGTTTTTGTTCTTCTGTTCATCAATCTTTGAGCGGGACTAGTTTCGAATCCTTGAGTTGGTGTATTTCGAAAGTCTAGTATGGCTAAATAAGGGTCTGATTGTGCATGTTTTCCTTTCCTCATTAACGATTTGGCGGTTTGGACAGCATGTTCTACTTTCCCATTACTTTGTGGATAATAGGGTGATGATGTTTCATGGCTAAAATCCCATTCTTTGGCAAAATTTCTGAATTCAACACAGTTAAACTGAGGTCCATTGTCAGAAAAACAAGTGTCGGGTATGCCATATCTAGCAAACTGTGCTCGTAATTTATGAATGACTGTTGTTGCTAGAGTGTTTTCTAGGTAGTCGATCTCCCAGAAATTTGAGAAATAGTCTACAGTTATCAGGTAATTTCGTGTTTCAAATGTCATTAAGTCAATACCGACTTTTGCCCATGGTCTTAAAGGGACTTCATGTGAAATTAATGGTTCTTTCCTCTGTTTCCGTTCATACGTGCGGCATGTTTCACATCTTAAAATGAAATCTTTCACTTCTGAATTCAAGCCAGGCCAGTAGAGGCTTTCGCGCGCTCTTCTTAAGCATCCTTCAACTCCAATGTGAGAAGAGTGTATTCTGCGGATCATATCGGATCTTAAGGACTTTGGTATTATTACTCTTTCACCTTTGAAAATTAGTCCATTTTGAACAGTGAGTTCATCTCGGATGTCGAAGTATATATTTATCTCATGTGACACATCAGATTTTATGTCTGGCCATCCTGATTGTATAACGTGTTTGAGCTTTTGTAGTTGTGTGTCAGTTTCTGTGTGTTGTTGGATTTCTTTGAGCCTTTCTTCTGATATTGCAAGATCTTTTATCATGTTTATTGCTTCTATTTCTTCACTTTCTGACTCGGTTTGCTTATCCTTGAGATATGCCCTGCTTAGTGTATCTGCGAGATACATCTCTTTTCCTGGTTTGTATACTAGCTGTATATTGTATTTCTGTAGTTGTAACATCATTCTTTGTAGTCTCTTTGGTGCACAATGTAGAGGCTTCTTCAAAATTGACTCTAATGGTTTGTGATCTGATGTTACATACACATTTCTGCCATATGTATATTGGTGGAATTTTTGTAGGCCAAAAACTACAGATAAAAGTTCTTTCTCAATTTGTGCATATCGAGTCTCTGTGTCAGTGAGTGCACGACTAGCATACGCTATCGGTTGATTTTCCTGCAATATTGCTGCTCCAAGACCTGTTTCAGATGCATCGCTTTGTAGTGTAAGCTCCATGTTTGGATCATAGTATTTCAGAACAGGTTCACTGGTCACTAGTGTCTTTATCTCATTTAAAGCTTTGTCATGATTATCTAACCAGCAGAATTCTGAATCTTTAAGTGTCAATTTTCGGAGTGGTTCACAAATATGGCTTAGCTTGGGTAGAAATTTGCTCAAGTATGTTACAAATCCTACCAATCTCCGAACTCCTGAAACATCAGTGGGCTTAGGCATTTCTAGTACTGCGCGTACTTTTTCTGGATCCATTTTCAGACCTTTATTGGTAATCAAGTGACCAATAAATTTTACTTCTTTCATCTTCAATTTGAGTTTGTCTTTATTCAATTTAAGATTTCTTTCCCTGCATCTTTCCATTAGCAATCGGAATTTTCTGTCATGGTCTTTAATAGCTTCTTCTTCTGTTTTCCCTTCACCATAAATCAATATGTCATCAATTATGCTTTGGACTCCAGGTAGACCTTCTACTGCCTGATCTTGTCTGCGCTGATATTCTTCTGGCGCTGAGGTAATACCAAAAGGCATTCTTAACCAACGGTAACGTCCAAATGGTGTATTAAATGTAGTCAGGTATGAAGACTCTTCATCTAACTGGACGTGCCAGAATCCATTCTTTGCATCAACAACACTGAAAATTTTCGCATTCGAAAGCTCAGGTAGCAGATCATCAATTGTATGTAGTGGGTAATGACTTCGTTTGATGTGTTGGTTGAGGTGTTTAGGGTCAATACAAACTCGTAGCTTATTCGGCTTTACCACGGTTACTAAGCTTGAAACCCATGGCGTTGGTTTAGTGACTTGTGTAATAATGTTCATATCACAAAGTCTGTTTAGCTCAGTTTGCAGTTGGTCCTTTATTGCAACAGGTACCTTCCTTGGTGGGTGTACTACTGGTTGAGCATTTTCGTTAAACTCCAGATGATATTTTCCTTCAAGTAAACCTGTACCTTCAAAGACATCTTCGTATTCTTTCAGAATTTTTGCTTTATCAATTGGCTTATATGAATCCGGTGACATTGGTGCTCCTTGCTGTACACTTTTAATGTTTTCATAGTGTATTGTCATTAAGTTCATAGCTTGAACTGTTTTGTTACCAAGTAATGGAGTGAGTGTTTTATCTTTCACAACAATAAATTCTGCTTTGAATTTAGCATCATTCTTAGGATTGATTAGTTTCAGCTGGCAAGTACCAAGTGGTTTTATTGTAGTGTTATTGTACATTTTAAGGACTTGGCTTGTTTTCTTTAGTTCTTTAATTCCTAATTCTTTCAGTGCATTGCTATTTATAATGTTACATGTTGCACCACTGTCTAATTGAAATCTGACTGGCATGATTTTGTTACTTACAATGTTCATTGTTGCGTACACATGACGGCTATTTTTACCATCTACAGTGTTGATCGGTACAAGGGTTACTGCTTTGATTTCAAAAAATTCATCACTGTCGTAATCTTCTGACGCATAATTATCTGACAGAGTACGAACTTGCTGTGGTCTTCTCATTTTTGTTATCTTTCCTGATTGGCACACTGCTTCAAAGTGGTTTGTTTTGCCACATTTACGACAAGTTTGACCATACGCTGGACAGCTGGATCTAGAATGTTCATGTCTCTTTCCACAATATTTGCAGTTGCTATTACTTCGGTATTGTTGCTTTTCATGTTTGACATAAGTGCCTTGTTTCTGTTTGAATTTTGTGTTAGGTTTTGTCTTATGTCTTACAGCATTTACTTCAGTGTTGGAGGCAGCTGTAGGGTTTTCTATAGTTTTGATTCTTTCTTTAGTAAGCTCAGCAGCTCTTCCCAATTGCATGGTTTTATCAAGTGTAAGATCTAGCGTGCGTTGTAAGCGTTCCCTCAGACTTGAGTTGCTTATGCCGCAAACAATACGATCACGTAGCAGGGAGTCATTCAGTGCCCCATAATTACATGTGGATGCAAGCAGTTTTAGTTCTGTGATGTATTTGTCGAATGTTTCATCTTGACGTTGATTTCTCATATTGAACATGTATCTTTCAACTGTTTCATTTTTCTTGGGATTGCAGTGGTTCTCAAATGCTTCTAGAACCTGTAGAAATGTTCTTTCATTCGGCGGACGTTCAAATGTCAATGTTTCGTACACTTCTCTCCCTTGGGTGCCTACCAGATAAAGAAACATTTTTACTTTAGCTTTCTCATCTTCTGAGTCCATTGTCAAATCGATGTAAAGTTCAACTTCTTCTTTCCATCTTTTCCACGCATCAGCGAGGTTTCGAGCTTCAACATTAAATTTATCGGGTGCCCGTAGCTTATCCATTGTTCCCAGAAAACGCACGTGGTTTTGAGCGGGACTTGAATTTGTTGCTTATTTCTATGTTTTAGGGATAGTGTTTTGCTTTCTTAGTTACTTCCCTGTTTCCAAATGACGGAATCTTTATATTTCTTCTAAAATTTTCATTGTATCGTCTGTACATCTGACACCATGTTTCAAGTTTGGCTTCGAGTGATATAAGCACAGTACGTTGAACTACATATTTAATAACAATACAATGCATTATGGGTACATTCCATTCTAACAGTTTGTAAATAAACAATAGCTAAATTAAGTATGCAGACCCGGACGCGTCTTATAAATTGGAGTATTGTTACAGTAAATACGGATAATGCTTTATTTTTCATGTAGAATTCGTATAATTGCACCTGTTCATACTATAAACGACACATTTATTTTCAATTACCTGTGTGACGTACAAAAAATAATTGAGACTTATTGTTCAGTAATTTGGTGTACCACATTTTAGCGTCAGGTATATTTACACGATCAGCAAATTACGAATACACATTCCCTCGGATTAAACTTAAATTTTGTTACTTTGGCTTTTTGTCGGCGGGTTATAAATTATAGAGGAAGTTAGGATTCTGTAATCTGTATAATAAATTCTGCCAGTCAAGGCATACCCCCAAGTCTAGCTTGAGTGATATCCACCACCATCACGAATATATATAATAATCACACAAATAATAGTTCCATCCACCAGATTATAATAAATACACAACTGTCAGTTAATAATATACGCAATAGGTTAATGTAAAATCTAAAATTATCTGAATAAAAGTTGATAATTTGGACTGTCTTATGCTGAAGTATATTTTTTGCCTTATGCACGTTTTAAATATGTAATGTATGTAAATGCATGTTTTTTTTTCAGTTCAACATCCAATCCGAGACAGGAAGTCTGTTTGTTTTACAAAAGAGAGTCACCACTTAGTAATTTTTATGCCGCTCGATTCAATGTGTCTGGAAAGTGGTACTCTGGTACAGAGCAATTCTACATGTACAAAAAAGCCGGTAAGTGTTTTAGTAGTTATCTTATAACCTGTGGACTGCATTTCTCCACTACATGAAACTAATTTTTTTGCTGACCTGTACTGGGGGCACGTGTCCCCGGTAAATCCTCCACTGAATAATCAAGGGCCATGGCAACCAAGCTGTCCTAGGACTAGAACGTGTCTCAGGATGGTCTAGTGACACGTCTTAGTCCTTTGTATTGATTGATTGATTATTGGTTGCTTAACGTCCAGTGGCAAATATTTCATGCATATTCAGGACGAGAACAAGTTCACAATAAATACAATAGGTAGGTTCTGTAATAGATTAAGGGATTAAGGTCGGAGAAATTTAGACTGCCACGGGAAATGAGGGTATATTGGATAGGGACAGAAATTTAGCCTTGCAACAGGTCACCTACGGACCCCTCAAAGAGTTGCTGCAAGGGTTCTTAACGTGCAAAGAGCGTGGCACTCTCTTTACACGAGGCATCGGATTTAACGTCCCCATTCTGACCGGACGTGGCTGCAAATTTGTACATCCCGCACAGCCAAACGGACGCCCCACTTTAGCACGGGTTTTACTGCCGGTCGGAGGAAGACCAATGGTGACCATACTTCTATTCCCCAGTCACCCTTGGGGGCTAGTCCTTTGTAAGGATTACGAAAGTCTCCTTTAATAAGATGGTGCTAAAGTTATGATATATAGATATAAGATGATGTGGTATGAGTGCCAATGCGACAACCCTCCATCCAAGTCTAAATCTTTAAAAGTAAACCATTACAGGTCAAAGTACGGTCTTCAACAGGGAGCATTGGCTCACACCGAACAGCAAGCTATAAAGGGCCCCAAAACCACTAGTGCAAAACCATTCAAACGGGAAAACCAACGGTCTAATCTATATTAAAAACGAGAAACACTTATGAACCACATCAACAAACGACAACTACTGAACATCAGATTCCTGACTTAGGACAGGTGCAAACAAATGCAGCGGGTTTAAACGTTTCAATGGTACCAAACCTTCACCCTTTTTCTGAATCAATAGTGTAACATCACAACATAGAAAGACACACTATATTTAGACACACTATAAAATATCAACTGAAATAGCTTAACTCATTCAAAAGACATATCAACACCTGTGAACATACACTGAACAAATAAATTTGACCTATGATACAATGCAAATATATAATAAATAAACTACGGGAAGGTTAATAAATTGATTGATTGATTGTTGTTTGCTTAACGTCCAGTGGCAAATATTTCATGCATATTCAGGACGAGAACAAATTAACAATAAATACAATAGGTAGGTTCTGTAATAGAGGCGTCTGGGATTGAGATCGGAGAAATTTAGACTGCCACGGGAAATGAGGGTATATTGGATAGAGACAGAAATTTAGCCTTGCAACAGGTCACCTACGGACCCCTCAATGAGTTGTTGCAAGGGTTCCTAACGTGCAAAGAGCGTGGCACTCTCTTTAAACGAGATATGGGATTTAACGTCCCCATTCTGACCGGACGTGGCTGCAAATTTGTACATCCCGCACAGCCAAATGGACGCCCCACTTTGACGAGGGTTTTTCCGCCGGTCGGAGGAAGACCAATGGTGACCATACTTCTATTCCCCAGTCACCCTTGGGGGTGAAGGTTAATAAAAGTAACAGTCAAGGCATACCCCCAAGTCTAGCTTGAGTGATATCCACCACCATCACGAATATATATAATAATCACACAAATAATAGTTCCATCCACCAGATTATAATAAATACACAACTGTCAGTTAATAATATACGCAATAGGTTAATGTATAATCTAAAATTATCTGAATAAAAGTTGATAATTTGGACTGTCTTATGCTGAAGTATATTTTTTGCCTTATGCACGTTTTAAATATGTAATGTATGTAAATGCATGTTTTTTTTTTCAGTTCAACATCCAATCCGAGACAGGAAGTCTGTTTGTTTTACAAAAGAGGGTCACCACTTAGTAATTTTTATGCCGCTCGATTCAATGTGTCTGGAAAGTGGTACTCTGGTACAGAGCAATTCTACATGTACAAAAAAGCCGGTAAGTGTTTTAGTAGTTATCTTATAACCTGTGGACTGCATTTCTCCACTACATGAAACTAATTTTTTTGCTGACCTGTACTGGGGGCACGTGTCCCCGGTAAATCCTCCACTGAATAATCAAGGGCCATGGCAACCAAGCTGTCCTAGGACTAGAACGTGTCTCAGGATGGTCTAGTGACACGTCTTAGTCCTTTGTAAGGATTACGAAAGTCCTTAAATAAGATGGTGCTAAAGTTATGATATATAGATATAAGATGATGTGGTATGAGTGCCAATGCGACAACCCTCCATCCAAGTCTAAATCTTTAAAAGTAAACCATTATAGGTCAAAGTACGGTCTTCAACAGGGAGCATTGGCTCACACCGAACAGCAAGCTATAAAGGGCCCCAAAACCACTAGTGTAAAACCATTCAAACGGGAAAACCAACGGTCTAATCTATATTAAAAACGAGAAACACTTATGAACCACATCAACAAACGACAACTACTGAACATCAGATTCCTGACTTAGGACAGGTGCAAACAAATGCAGCGGGTTTAAACGTTTCAATGGTACCAAACATTCACCCTTTTTCTGAATCAATAGTGTAACATCACAACATAGAAAGACACACTATATTTAGACACACTATAAAATATCAACTGAAATAGCTTAACTCATTCAAAAGACATATCAACACCAGTGAACATACACTGAACAAATAAATTTGACCTATGATACAATGCAAATATATAATAAATAAACTACGGGAAGGTTAATAAATTGATTGATTGATTTTTGTTTGCTTAACGTCCAGTGGCAAATATTTCATGCATATTCAGGACGAGAACAAATTAACAATAAATACAATAGGTAGGTTCTGTAATAGAGGCGTCTGGGATTGAGATCGGAGAAATTTAGACTGCCACGGGAAATGAGGGTATATTGGATAGAGACAGAAATTTAGCCTTGCAACAGGTCACCTACGGACCCCTCAATGAGTTGTTGCAAGGGTTCCTAACGTGCAAAGAGCGTGGCACTCTCTTTAAACGAGATATGGGATTTAACGTCCCCATTCTGACCGGACGTGGCTGCAAATTTGTACATCCCGCACAGCCAAATGGACGCCCCACTTTGACGAGGGTTTTTCCGCCGGTCGGAGGAAGACCAATGGTGACCATACTTCTATTCCCCAGTCACCCTTGGGGGTGAAGGTTAATAAAAGTAACAGTCAAGGCATACCCCCAAGTCTAGCTTGAGTGATATCCACCACCATCACGAATATATATAATAATCACACAAATAATAGTTCCATCCACCAGATTATAATAAATACACAACTGTCAGTTAATAATATACGCAATAGGTTAATGTATAATCTAAAATTATCTGAATAAAAGTTGATAATTTGGACTGTCTTATGCTGAAGTATATTTTTTGCCTTATGCACGTTTTAAATATGTAATGTATGTAAATGCATGTTTTTTTTTCAGTTCAACATCCAATCCGAGACAGGAAGTCTGTTTGTTTTACAAAAGAGGGTCACCACTTAGTAATTTTTATGCCGCTCGATTCAATGTGTCTGGAAAGTGGTACTCTGGTACAGAGCAATTCTACATGTACAAAAAAGCCGGTAAGTGTTTTAGTAGTTATCTTATAACCTGTGGACTGCATTTCTCCACTACATGAAACTAATTTTTTTGCTGACCTGTACTGGGGGCACGTGTCCCCGGTAAATCCTCCACTGAATAATCAAGGGCCATGGCAACCAAGCTGTCCTAGGACTAGAACGTGTCTCAGGATGGTCTAGTGACACGTCTTAGTCCTTTGTAAGGATTACGAAAGTCCTTAAATAAGATGGTGCTAAAGTTATGATATATAGATATAAGATGATGTGGTATGAGTGCCAATGCGACAACCCTCCATCCAAGTCTAAATCTTTAAAAGTAAACCATTATAGGTCAAAGTACGGTCTTCAACAGGGAGCATTGGCTCACACCGAACAGCAAGCTATAAAGGGCCCCAAAACCACTAGTGTAAAACCATTCAAACGGGAAAACCAACGGTCTAATCTATATTAAAAACGAGAAACACTTATGAACCACATCAACAAACGACAACTACTGAACATCAGATTCCTGACTTAGGACAGGTGCAAACAAATGCAGCGGGTTTAAACGTTTCAATGGTACCAAACATTCACCCTTTTTCTGAATCAATAGTGTAACATCACAACATAGAAAGACACACTATATTTAGACACACTATAAAATATCAACTGAAATAGCTTAACTCATTCAAAAGACATATCAACACCAGTGAACATACACTGAACAAATAAATTTGACCTATGATACAATGCAAATATATAATAAATAAACTACGGGAAGGTTAATAAATTGATTGATTGATTGTTGTTTGCTTAACGTCCAGTGGCAAATATTTCATGCATATTCAGGACGAGAACAAATTAACAATAAATACAATAGGTAGGTTCTGTAATAGAGGCGTCTGGGATTGAGATCGGAGAAATTTAGACTGCCACGGGAAATGAGGGTATATTGGATAGAGACAGAAATTTAGCCTTGCAACAGGTCACCTACGGACCCCTCAATGAGTTGTTGCAAGGGTTCCTAACGTGCAAAGAGCGTGGCACTCTCTTTAAACGAGACATGGGATTTAACGTCCCCTTTCTGACCGGACGTGGCTGCAAATTTGTACATCCCGCACAGCCAAATGGACGCCCCACTTTGACGAGGGTTTTACCGCCGGTCGGAGGAAGACCAATGGTGACCATACTTCTATTCCCCAGTCACCCTTGGGGGTGAAGGTTAATAAAAGTAACATGTTATACCGGTAAGAAATGTTAAACAATTTAAGAAAATAATATATACATAGGTGTCTTAGGATAGTCCTATTATATACAAAATCATATGAAAGGAAAGGGGCATCGATCGTGGCTCTCCAAAAAGTACATGTGACGATGTCATATTATCATTTTTTGTTAAAATAATTCGAGCTGCCTATTTTGAAGCTTAGACATTCCATAAGCATTAGCAACATATATGCACCTAACTAAAAGGTGCAATATTAATTCAGATGTGGAAGACTTGTGAATTTCGTTATCAGAAAAAAATGACTTCTTTTTAAACTAAGGCCGATTACTTAAAGGACGAAACAATTAAATATATGGTATGTTGGTCTTGGAACAATTGTAGCTAGGACTGTCCTAAGATAGCGTTGTTTGACATTATAAGACACGTCCTAAACACATTCTAAGACCATCCTAAGTAATGTCCTAAGACATTGATTGATTGATTGTTGGTTGCTTTACGCACAACAAGGCTATATCGCGGCGAGAGCTAATTCGAATATTTTTTACAATTTAAAGCATATTCTTAAAATCAGACAAAAGGTCCTTCAATAAACTAAAATTCTAGATTAAAGCAAATTGATTATTTACAAATAAAAATGAACATTAAGATAACGTGATAAAAATTTTAAATCGTTTTAAATATAATAACATTTTTAAACCTTCATATCACATTTTGTTTGTTTGTTCAAAATAGGTGTTTTAAGAAAAAGGAATTGCATACATTGATTCATTCTTATTTATTGAGTGTACATTTATATATATCTAGTTCAGCAGTGACAAGACCCTTAAAAAGTATTTAAAGGCGACTTACCCAAACATTCTGGCTGAATTCAGCTCTACGGACTTGAAATGCGGTACTGGGTACGGACACACAAACCCAAATGCACATGATCCAAAGTTGTGGCGAAGACGGAACCTTGGGAAAGCATTGGTGGAAATGAGAGAGGGCATAATGAAGAGGGACAGAGTGAGTGTGTGAGTAAATTAGCGTAAAAAATGGTGGCATAGGATAGGTTATTGTTAACAAAAGATATATTGTTTTTGGTATAAGAGAGATTATTGTTGGCAAAATATAGATTGTTTGTGGTATAAGAGAGATTATTGTTTGCATAAGAGAGATTGTTTGTGGTAAAAGAGAAATTATTGTTTGAATAAGAGAGATCGTGTGTGGTATAAGAGAGATTATTGTTGGCATAAGAGAGATTGTTTATGGTACAAGAGAGATTATTGTTTGCATAAGAGAGATTGTTTGTGGAATAAGAGAGATTATTGTCGGCAAAAACAGATTGTTCGTGACTTTCATTTTATGATATATGTGGTAGTTGATATTAGTAACTTATATTGTTTGAGAACAATACTTTCATTACAATTTCTCTCTACCTTAATCTACTTTTCCCGGAGAAATATGATCCCTCCCCTCTACAATCTAATACTGCTTCATACCGACAACCCCCCAAGGGTGACTGGGGAATAGAAGTATGGTCACCATTGGTCTTCCTCCGACCGGCAGTAAAACCCGTGCTAAAGTGGGGCGTCCGTTTGGCTGTGCGGGATGTACAAATTTGCAGCCACGTCCGGTCAGAATGGGGACGTTAAATCCGATGCCTCGTGTAAAGAGAGTGCCACGCTCTTTGCACGTTAAGAACCCTTGCAACAACTCTTAGAGGGGTCCGTAGGTGACCTGGTGTAAGGCTAAATTTCTGTCCCTATCCAATATACCCTCATTTCCCGTGGCAGTCTAAATTTCTCCGACCATAATTCCTTAATCTATTACAGAACCTACCTATTGTATTTATTGTGAACTTGTTCTCGTCCTGAATATGCATGAAATATTTGCCACTGGACGTTAAGCAACCAACACTCAATCAATCAATCATACCGACAACAGTTCATGATATCTACACTGTGTGTTGTCTGCATAACAACAGTAATAATTATAATAATAGAAAACATGATGGCGATTACGAAAACAGGGGCGTGTTTTATTGGTCTCTTCTGTACATCTCCAGAATGTCATCTGGTGAAGTCCAAAAAAATGAATCTGGACCTCTTCTGGAGATATTCTGTAGAAGCAATAAAACAAAAAATCAATTTGCCGTCGAATATAGTAGAATTTTTTATGTTGGATAACATAAACGAAGTTTACGATGATTTATTAGAAAATTTAGTTACGTCAGTTCATTCGTAAGACATGACTTTAATAGTGTTCTCTGTTTTGGCATTGATGTAATTATATAATAAGTGAAAAGACAAAAAAAAAATTGTTGGAAAAAAATCACTGTGTACGTGAAATTTTTTTCTTTATGCTTTTCTAACTTAATTTTAATAAACAAATCCGGCTTAAAGCTCAGACCATTGAATTTTTTGGAATTATGTTAAACTATACAAGAATTTGTCAATGTTTGTCTGGTATATGATCGAAAAGGACATCTTGTCTATAAGCTTTGTATATAAAAGATATCGCAGTGTTCTCAAAATCTTTATTCCCTGTTGGTCCTTGAAAAAAAATATACTCGTCCTAACTATTACTTCTATTTCAAAATACCAAAATTGAGCCGTTCCTTGCAATATTCCGATGGTGAAAACCTTCGGACCACCACTTTTTGAGAACCTCAATTGTCTATGTTTTTAAGGTACTAGTATACAAGGTTATGGCGTTTCTCAGATTGCTTATGACTAAATCCGTTGGTTGTGTACTGATTGATGCTTTTGTCTGGGAGAGCATGATAAAAAGCCGTTCAGTTACTGCAAAAACTCTTATTTCGGTGATTTACGTTTATCCTCTTAATGTTAGTTGTTTTTGTGTCTCGTACCGATTTTGTGAGTTAATCCAATTGCAACAGATTAAATTCTGAAGGTGAAAAAATATTAAATAAACGTTTGATAATATAAACGTGTATAAAGGTCTAAAAAGAATTTTACACGTACCAACATAGATTGATTGATTGATTGTTGTTTGCTTTACGCCGCATTAACACAGAAAGGCTATATCGCGGCGAGAGCTAATTCGAATATTATAACAATTTAAGGTATATTTTTAAAATCAGACAAAAGGTCTTTCAATAAACTAAAATTCTAGACTAAAGCAAATTGATTATTTACAAATAAAAATCATCACTAAGATAACGTGATAAAAATTAAAATCGTTTTAAATATAACAACATTTTTATATTTTATAATATATTCCAATTTCTTTTAAGAATGAAACAATATTTGTAAATGGAATATTATTAAATAAATCATACATATTATTGACATTGAAATGCTTCTTCCGAATATCAGCAAAGTCAATACAATTGATTAAAACATGTTTAATAGTATACTTGCAGTTACAAGGTATACATTGGGGTTCTACTTCATTTTTTAAAAGATATTCGTGTGTTATTCTAGTATGACCAATACGACATCTAGAAATAACACACTGATCTTTTCTGCACATAAAATTATTGAAAGGTTTACATAAATTAGGTTTAATTTCATGTAATTTATTACCATCTTTTTTACTCCATTCATTTTTCAATATATTAAAAACATATTCTCTAATATTAGATTTAAAATCGGTATATGGTATATCACAGTTAGATAAAGGGTCACCCAGGGCATTATTTGCCTCAAGGTCTACAGCTGTGTTTCCAAGGATTCCAACATGACTCGGCACCCATAGAAATAATATTTCTTTAAGAAGAATTTTTAAATTCCTCATTACATATAAAATTTTGAGAATTGTTGGGTTTTTAATTTTAGTATTTTGTATAGCTTGTAAGCATGAAAGTGAATCAGAACATATAATAAATTTGGATTTATCTGAAGAAGCAATAAATTTCAAAGCCAAAATTATTGCTTCTGCTTCAGCAGTAAAGATCGATGCATCAGATGGCAAACGGAGAGTTGCAGCTCTGTCCCTGAAGACAGCAGCAGATGCAACTCTGTCACCATCTTTTGATCCATCAGTATAGACAGTTGAAAAATCTGAATAATTGGCTTTGATTTCAGCATAGTGTTGCTGAATTAAAAGAGGATTTGTTTTATTTTTATTGTGTTCACGGAGATCAAATATCATTTTTGGTTTGGGAAGTTCCCATGGAGGACATTTGCAATTTTCAACTTGAGCAACAGATTTTAAATCAAAAGAAGCTAAATGTGATTTTAAACGTATACCTAACGGAGGAATTTTATTTTCATGTTTTGCAAAAATATCTTCATAAATTGGATTAAAAACACAGCTGTAGGCAGGATTATCTGAGTAGGCTTTTAGTTTGACAGCATATTGAAGTCCAAGCTTCAAACGTCTGTTAGAGAGTGAGTGCTCATCAGCCTCTACATACAGACTCTCAACTGGTGAGGTTTTAAATGCGCCAAGACAGAGACGCAAACCCTGATGATGCACAGCATCGAAAATCTGTATGTAGGACTTCCTTGCAGAGCCATACACTATAGAGCCATAATCTAGTTTAGATCTAACTAGAGATCTATATAAATTAAGTAAAATGTTGCGATCAGCACCCCAGTCGGTGCTGCCGACAACTTTTAAAATATCTAATGCTTTTAAACATTTCGATTTTAACATTTTGATATGGGGTAGAAAGGTTAACTTTTAATCGAAAATTAACCCAAGAAATTTGGTTTCATCAACCATTTTAATTGGGTTGCCGTACAAAGTGAGTTCTGGATCAAGATGCAATTGCCTTTTGTTACAAAAATGCATCCCAACCGTTTTTGAAGTGGAATACCAACATAGATGCAGACAGAAAAAATCTAAAGATCTAAACTATACAGGGGTCATTCGGGGTACTCCAACTCGGGGACATCCAGAGGGTATCCTCTTCACAGGTACTTGTGTATGGTGATAATACCTATACAGAGTGATTACCCTTCTAAAATGGGATATATATGCCAAGACTTGCTTGTAGCATAACATGCCTAATTTAAAGCATTCTATCAACAATTTAAATAGCATCCAAGGCTTTAATTAAACTAACACAAAACTGACAAAAGTAAGCTCAACCAATTAGCATGATTAATTTGATTGATTGATTGTTGCAAATATTTCATGCATGTTCAGGATGAGAACAAGTTCACAAAAATACAATAGGTAGGTTTTGTAATAATAGAGGCCATCCAAGATGATGGTCGGGGGAAATTTGATTGATTGTTGGTTGCTTAACGTCCAGTGGCAAATATTTCATGCATATTCACGACAAGAACAAATTAACAAAAATTCAATAGGTAACAGCTTCCAATTGCTTTTGAGCATTTCCATATGCTCAAGTCAATGGGTGTTTCGGATAAGCGAGATTTCTGAAATAAGAATGTTGGAAGGCAACACTTTTTTTTTTAAGATGAACTCAATACAATAATGTATTTAGACCTATTTCTTATTTTTATAAAACACTATTTGTTAAAATTGCAGTAGTTATTTAATTATCTTAGTTTGGACAAGAAGAATAAATAATTGAATTATCATCGTTTAGACATAAGGAGAGAAACTAATGTTATCCGAATTTGTATAGAATACATAATACACATTATCAAGGAATAATAACTGTTCTTATCCAAATTCGGATAAGAAGAATGCATGACCTACCGCACAGAGTTAAGTATGCAATGTGACGATCCTTATCCAAATTCGGATAAGTATATCTATATTCAATATTAAGTTGTCTTTGCGTTATCCGAATTCGGATAAGAAGAAAAACAAATTGTACATAGAACTTTTTATGATTTTCTTTTCCGAATTAAAGGTACAAAAAAAAATGTGTATAACAAGCAGCCTTATTATGAAAGACTAGAGTATACATTAATTTTCTTATCCTAATTAGTTAATAGATTAAAGTGATTGGTGATTTATTGTTGTTTGTTTTACGTCCTGTGGGAAATATTTCATGTACATGCAAATTTGAAAGCAAATTATTGACGGCACATTGGGTTCTACAAGTATTTCATTTGTCATTGGTTAAGGCGAGTATGTTAGACTGCAGTAGAAAAAATACCCCCCAACATGCCATCAAAAGGAACAATGAGGACCTCTACACCGATTGTTGCGTTTTTCAGTTTAAAAAGTTTTGGCAGTGCTATATTCTCATTATACATCAGAATTTATCGTTACACCAAATCGATGCGACTAGTTCGAATATGGTTAGCCACGGATGAAGGAAGTGAAGGAATGTTTTTTTTTCTCTCACAGATCGTTTGTCGTTTTATTTTTTCTAGGTTTACATGTCATCATATGTAATGCTTTAAATTCATAGAAAAATATAACAAAAAGAGAAACAAGATATTCCGAAATACTGCATTTTCACACAAAAGAAAATAATATATGAATATGCAAGTTTTTGTTGTATTTACTGATTCTAAGTAATCAGTTGGAAGAATGTATCTTGAATATTTAGATACGATTGTTCGTCTCCATTCACTTTATCATTTGGATGACCCTTTAACCATGAATCTGCATCGTTTGCCAGTTAGTGTTTTACCAGTAAACAAATTATATATTTTTGAAAGTTTTAATATGTAACCAAATAGATAATTAAACCCGTAACGTATAGTAAGAGATGCAGATCCAGGATTTGAAAGAGGGGCGTTGCCCCTACATAGAAAAAGTTTGGAGTTGAATAGGTAAAAAGTGTGGATGATGCAACAGTATATGAAGCATCTCAAGAAGGTGGAGGTGATGTCCCCTCCCTTAAATCCGCCTCTGAGTGAAAAGAGTTCTTAAAGTAGATATCAGCACACTTTTTTCATTGAGTTTTGAATTTGCTTGTCTTTCTGCGTGTTTTGAAACATGACGATTCGACCGAATCTAGTATTGTAGTTAAGATAATCAGTACACACTTTATTTCTATGATTATATGTAAAAACTGTCAAAATTTCTGTAAAAAATGAAAATATTTAAGACCAAATCAAAACATGAAAAACTAGTTTATAATAGATAATTCTGTAACCTGACTGTTTTAGCTTTAATATGATAAATAGTATCGTCAAATAATTGATGCAGCTCGTTGTTATATACATTTAGCATCTGATTACTTTATGTCGTTGTATGTTGCTACTTAAATCTTGTTTACATATATATAATTTACAATTTACTTGTATATAAAAATTATATATATAAACAAATACTTTACCTTTTGTAAACGAAAAAAATATATATGTTTAATTAATTTCCAAGTTAGACAAGAACAAGACTCGATCACAAACTTTTTCCTGATTCATATACGGATGTACAGATAAAGTACTTTGACGTAGCTTTCCTTGTATTTCGGTGACCTAAGGTTGAATGACTTCTTGTATTTTTGTTATCGTAACAGCCTCATCTGTTTAGTATTCATGCCAATCATTACGCTCTCGATTACGCTGCACCTTTACTAGAGTGAAAAAAAAGCGAGAAAGGGTATACATAAAATGTATGCATATGGACAAATCCCTTTATTCAATTTAGTATTAGAACAAAAATCGAGAATTATTTTAAAAAAAGATTTCAACAAAAGAAATCTGACTATTTCCGTAGCGAAGAGGTATTAAGTTTCACCCTTGTCCGTCTGTACGTCCGTACGCCCCAGAATTGGTTACCATTCTCTAACTTAAACCCCGAAGTACACCGCTTTTTGATCAGTTTGGTGATGAAGAAAGTCACTGAATGGTTTCTCTTTATCTATGAATTTATGACCATATATTTGACAAGAAGAAGCTGATGACTTGCAGATGCCTAGCCTTGTTATACTTTTGTTACAAATACTTGAAATGTCATTAGGTAAAGAATGTATAATGAAGGTCAAAATATAAAGTGTTTTACAATTTTTAATGTTTCCATATCTTTACATGTAACTTCATTTCAATTGATCATGTTGATTTGTAATCAAAATTCACGACAGGTTGTAATGCTGTGGTATAAGATTGATTGATTGATTGTTGGTTGCTTAACGTCCAGTGGCAAATATTTCATGCATATTCAGGACGAGAACAAGTTTACAATAAATACAATAGGTAGGTTCTGTAAAAGATTAAGGGATTAAGGTCGGAGAAATTTAGACTGCCACGGGACATGAGGGTATATTGGATAGGGACAGAAATTTAGCCTTGCAACAGGTCACCTACGGACCCCTCAATGAGTTGTTGCGAGGGTTCTTAACGTGCAAAGAGCGTGGCACTCTCTTTACACGAGGCATCGGATTTAACGTCCCCATTCTGACCGGACGTGGCTGCAAATTTGTACATCCCGCACAGCCAAACGGACGCCCCACTTTAGCACGGGTTTTACTGCCGGTCGGAGGAAGACCAATGGTGACCATACTTCTATTCCCCAGTCACCCTTGGGGGGTTGTGGTATAAGAAAATTCAGGAATAAGAAAGGAAATTTATAAAGGGTTTTGGAAGATAATGGACAATGTAGGGGTATGGTATACTGAGGAGTACTTGGATAGAAAGAAAAATATAGGAGGTGGTGAATGGGTAGTTTATCACAGATTGGAAATTATGCCAAAATGTGTTTTGGATTTAGCTAGATCAAAATATTCGTATCCTAAAGACATTCCATACATTGGACATCAGTGGGAATGATGTAACAAAAACAAATCATTATGTGTGAATATCCAGTGCATATGTATTTTGATAATAAAACTTCTTTTCTCTAAAACTAAGGTCATTGTCTTTTCTCAGTTTTACTGTTATAAGATGTAAAACCACAACCTGAACTGTTCGGCAATTAAATCTGTCACAAGATGATAACATACTGAAGCTGTTACAGATCATACAAATTCAGTCCGGACTGAAGATTTTCGGGGTTTAAGTTTGCCTCAGCCAAATGTTATGAAACTTAAACGCAATGTTTATTACCACCAATCAATAATCAAGTGTGAATTTGGGTGGCGTGACTTTTACCGTTCTAGAATTATGCATAAACAGCACAAATCAAACAGCGATTTCTGGTTTAAATTAGTTGTGTTGCATCATTTCAATGCCTCCAATGTCTAAACACGCGGCTGTGTCTTTTTTGTGTTAGACATGAAGAGATAATTTTGTTAGGTTTGAGCTGACAAATGTGCTAGCAGTTCGCAGTATCACTACATCCGGATGTTGACTTCGAGTTAGATTATAATATACTCGAGAGGGGGGGAAGGGGGGGGGGGGGCACTTCCTATGTAATGAGTGGTAGAGATGAGTCGCTGGAATAGGTCACTATTTCATGCTCCATGCTGTATGAAAAGGGTGAGAAATTCAGATTAAATATATCACTAGGTTGATGTTATCACTTGCTTGATTAAATCATAAGTATCTGAAACTATCAGGTGTCAGTATTTATTTTTGATGCGGTTAAAGCACAATCGTAAATGTATCGGCTATTTGTCCAACCAATTAATCTCTATTTATTCCAATGTAGTATTTCCACTGATGCTAGTTATAGATGCTATAAATATTGTCTGTTGAAATTTCTTCACAATGAAAGATATATAAAAGTGGCAAATAGAGGAAAGTGTTTAAGAATTTATTGTTGCAAGCCCCCCCCCCCCCCTAAAAAAAAATAATATCTCTATACTAATGTACCAGCGGTCTGTTTTTGTTACTTGATATATGACAAGGTATATATTTTTGATAAAGAAAATATATGAAAAGGGTGGGATACTTGATGTCTCAGCTGCTCACCCCTACAGATACAGTTAAGTCTGCCTTAAATCTTGACTTACATTTAGAGATTAAAATTGCGGGTGGGTTGGCAACAATACTTTACGACAAAAGACATGATTTCAGGCTCCCAATTATGGACTTTCCGTTTCTAGGTAGCAAATTCCATCAGCTGATATATTTCTAGTCGTCGTAACCACAGGCCCGTTCTCCTGTTCCCCGAATGTGACCTACCGATCTAGACTTATCACCGGTTGTGTACTTACATGAGCAATACGACTGGTGCCACATTGTAGCATGATCTACTAACCCTTCGGGGGCACCTGAAATCGCCCCTGGTTTTTTTTTTGGTAGGGTTTGTGTTGGTCAGTGTTAAGTTTTCTATGTCGTGTTTTTTTTATATTATAGCTGTTGTTTGTCTTTGTCTTTTTTTGCCATGGCTTTGTTGGTTTATTTTCCACTTATGAGTTTTGATGTCTCTTTTGGTATTCTTCGCTTCTCCTTTACAAGGCATGTGTGTTTAGGGCTATGAATTGACTATGCCTTTATATTAAAAACAATTTAAGAAGATACTTAAAATGAGAAAACAAACTAATTGCCTTTTATAGCAAACTATACGGTATGAGTTTTTTCATTGTTGAAGGCCGTTCGATGGTCTCTTAATACTTACATCCACTTCATTTTAACTGTTGTAGATAGTTGTCTCATTTGCAATCATACCACATCTCCCTTTTTTTATTATGGTTACTTATTATCTTAAAACGGATCTAGGCCAGATGATAAACAAACGCCTTCTGCTTTGTATGCATCACCAGGCATGCGAATCCAGACTTGCTATTTGTCTAATTATTTTGCCTCTTAAGTAAAACAGGTTTAAATACGGAAGCGTATTAGCGCCACATAATTGATTTTTACATCGGATGACCGTGAGGGCATTCCGGTGTATTGTTGCCACAGTCATTTACACCCACGTGACTTTCTTTTTTGACTGATAACCGAACGAAAAATAACATTCCTTATTGCTTATTATATATCAATTTCATCAATAAATATTCATGAAAATCTTTTTTTAGAACATAGATAAATGATATGAAACTGTTCTGTCGTGAGAAATATATATATATATATATATATCAATAACAAATCAAGAATACCGAAAATTTGTGTTAACGCATGCGGAAGAATATTTCAAGAAATTTTGCGGGAAAATATGAATGCCAACTCAAGTCCAATCTATTAGAAAAATCCAATTAATACAGAAGAGTGTCCACCATGCACTTGCACTACACAATTTTTAGAATAGTAAAAAAGAATGATATACAAATGGATAAAAAATTATATATACAAATATTAATATAATATAAAACAACACTAATTTGTATCCCTTCAATATAATAATTATTACGGTGAGGTTGAATACCCTGTCATTTATTCATCATCTACGCACAAACTTGTCTCTATATATATGTACCTTAACCTCACTTTTTTCTGAGACAAGACTTTTGTGCTTGTGACCATCCACGAGAACTTGCGGTCATCCGATGTTAAGTACTTCAGTACTTTGATTTTTTATAAAAAAGAATAGGTGGTATGATTGCCAATGAGAAAATTTTTCACAAGAGACCAATTTTGTCTTGAGAATTATTTTAGCTACAACAATAATATTAACATTCTTAAAAAACTACGAAATGGTACATTGAAACTTAATGTTGAAGTTGGTCGCTTCTCTGATATACCAAGAGAAACGCGTCTATGTATGTTGTAATATGCAATGTGTTGAGAATGCATTTCATTTTGTATTGGTATGTCCAGCATATAGGGCAATTAGAATATTTTTTTCTGCCACACTATTATTGGTCATGGCCTAATATTTTTAAACTATCTTGTTTGTTGAAAGCTAATTCTAGATCGCTAACAATTAAGCTCTGTAACTATTTGAAGAATGCATGGAAAGCTAGATCTGATATTATTGGTTAGTAATGTTATTATTTTATTGTTCTCTGTTATCAGTCTTTTGTCACATTGTGTATATATTATGTATTGCCATAGCATGTTCTATATGCTTTTGCAAATAAAATATCCATTCATTCATTCAATTGACACAGAAAGTAAAAGCTATATGTCACCGTATGGCCTACAAAAATGCGCAAAGCCCATACCGCATAGTCGACTATAAAAGGTTCTGAAATGACAAATGTAAAACAATTCAAACGACCAAAGGTAATAACGCAAACATAGGAAGAAATATAATAAAAAAATATGCGGCACTAATATGCTTCCGTACAAGCACATATTGAAATACAAATATACATTTGAAAAAAATTAAAAAAAGATGAGATGTGGTATGATTGCCAATACTAATTATAAATAGAACTTTCTTACAATTTGACGAAAGGTACGTACGCTTGACGAATCATACGTTAGACTCGTTTTAAGGGATCCTTTATTTTGACATATTTATGTAATCTTAATTGAAGCGTCATGGAACTTCGATGGTGTTTCATAAAAGTGTTTGCAAGCCCCCAAAAAAAATCTCTATACTAATGTACCATTGTTTGTAAAATAAAAATACCACCAGGAGGAAGGAGATTCATAACTCTACAAAATTTCCTAAATATAGGCTCGTCAGGAAAAAAAATCCTATAAACAAAAGAAAGGTCCACAATTATTAGATGAAACAAATAAACGACGTGTAAAAGAATGTTCTGATCAACTGAAGATAATGAATATTATTATTAAAATCTGCGGAATACTAAGGCAACGACCATTAACTTTGAAATGGGGATGGGGGGGGGGGGGGGGGGGGGGGGGGTGTTCACTTTTGTTTTCTGCGATCGCAAGAGTCTCATTTTTTTTTAAATTAATAAGAGTAATATTAGTAGAAAAAAACTTCATCGCAAAATCTTTTCTCCACAGATTTACCTCACACTACTTCAAAACATCGCAGAATCCTTGTCTTGCAAATCACGATGATCCGCGTTGACAATTTGATGATGGCATACTCATTTAAAATAAGTGTGAATCTTGTCGTTAAATTTAGAGTATCATACTTGAATAATTTCATTAAAATGTTAATTTTGAAAACAATTCCCGCGCAAATGTGTGTAATCGTGGTAAACAATAGTAACGTATCGGACATAAGTGTATTTGAATTTTTTTCTTTAATTCAGATATCAAAAACGTGTTTTATTTGCAATATGCTTAAATTTTAAAAAGACATTCAAGTTTAATTCAGAAAAGAATGCTGTTTTACCTGATAAAAACACAGACTCTCATCATTATCGTAGAAACGTGTAATACACGCTACCTTTACGTTCGTTCGTTCCTTTCGTCAAAATGTAAGAAAGCTCTTATGAGACAACTATCCACTAGATTCGTAAGGATGTGGTCAACAGAGTTAAGCAAAACCTGTACAGTCTTGTCTGAGCACGCATTTATTTCACGGTCAAGAATAAAACGTTGTCTGAAAATTCTTTTTTAATCTTAAACTTTTCAGGTAAAATATTACATCCATGCACTATGTGATACAAAACAAGATTTAGTTTCACATATAACATGATTTACTGAAACGAGTTTATTTTGGATCAAAACGTGTTTGTTTTTTTTTTTCACATAAGGTTATGTGTCGCCTTTCGTGTTTTCATCTATTCAGTGCACATTTAAAAAAAAAGTTCACAACAAATGGACGTTTTTAACGAGCTTGACTGGCTATATAGGCCTTGCACGGTCGGCCCTAGCTTGTGCCTTTTTGGGCATTTGATAATTTAATTTTTACCATATGGTAATTGATATAATTTAGAATGACAAAAAAGGTTAAATATAAAGTAAAATAGAGTAAAAATTTGAATAATTTAATGAATAAATAAATTGATGAATAATTTAATAAATAAATAAAAGAAAAGAATATAAAAATAAATAAAATAAAAAAATATAAAAATACTTATTTTTTTAGAAAATCAAAGATAAATAAAAAAATATATACGTAAAAATAAATAATTGATAAACACGGAGCCACCAAAAGTAGGAACAGGAGGAAAGCTAGGCCAAGCAAACAGCAGTGAGCGGCAGCAACGTTGTCCTGGTACACCAGCAGCCAAGTAAAGAGCGGATAATTTTGATATGCCAAATTGTGTATGTGAATTTAGTTGCCAAATATTTTGTGTAAACCGAAATATGCCTAAATTTGTGTATGTGAGTTTTTGCAAAAATAATTAGTTAAATATTTTGCATGTTTAAGAAAAAGCGAAGTAAATAAAATAAAATAAAATAAATAAAAAAACAAAGGATGTATGTATAATTTTGACTGCTTTGTGCTAGCCTACCGTAGTTGCAGGACTGTATAGTGCTGGTACACTGGAACAGGGGCGGATCTAGGATTTCTTGTTTAGGGGGCGCAAAGTTTTATATTCGGCGAGCGGAGCGAGGCGAAAAATTTTTTGAGGTTAAATTATTGAAATATTCTCCTGGGTGCAATGTAGATATCTCGAACTATTGTGTGGTAAAATTAGCGAGAAATTAAAGTTTCAAGCTGCAACCGCCTAAATCCATCCCTGACAACAATCTACAATCACCATAATTTACAAGAAATCTGTGAGCTTCTATTCATTGAGACTACCCCCATATATTTCCCAGAAAACGGGACTGAAGACAACAAGGATAGAGACAGACCTCAACCCGGAGTACACATGCTGACCCTCCATATTAAAAAAAATCTAGCGAATGTTATGTCAATGGTTGCTGGGAACACTGGTGTTGCATTCATATTAGTCAATCGAATATCTCCAGGGGGAAAATGCAATAATGACGCAATAGATTTGTATGCGTCCTAGTGGATCCTCCGGACCAAATATCAAGTGACTGACTGACGGATGGACGGACAGAGGTAAAACAATATGTCCCTGTTCCGAGAAGAACCTCCGAGTTATGATGGCAAGGTTTCCTACAAAATGGAAAAATCTACAACAACCTCCTAACACCCCTAACTTACGCACTAAAGGATTCATATTGCATATATGAGTTTATAAAGCTACAGTTATAAAGCTACAACCCCAAAAACAGAAGCTGAAGATCATGCGAACATTTTATTTTGATTCTGTGTTCCTATGCAAACCAATCTACAATCAAGACACCAGCACTTGTTGTAAAATTATCTATATAGCAATATCAGGTAATATCTTAACTAAACATTGAAAGACATGGTGCTGGTATTTGTGACATAAAGAAATACAGGAATACCACCAAAAAAAGATTAACCCTTGTTTTGCACATCTTCAATGTGTCTTAGCCAATTGTACATGGTTTCAATAATGTGAAATGAAACCGGTTAACTTAAGAATTACTTTAACACTCCATAACACCAGCCCTGCCAAACATCAGACGGTGGAAATGTGAAGAGTTGACAGATAGACGTGCGGACCGACGGACACAAAGTGAGACGAGACAGATCACAATGGCTCACCTGACCAATACTAGTATTAGATTTTGCAAACGAAAATTTCTACTTTTACCAGCGATTTTTAATTGTCCTTTCATAATATCTGTTTTCACTTTTTTTTTTATTTTCGGAGATCGTGCCAGACTTTATATATACTGTGTTCGCCACAAACCACTACAATCAAAATGAGATGCGTTTACGAAGTTATGTTTATTTTCTGGGGATCCCATGCATGTAATACGGTACATAATTCGGCAAAATATTTAGGTTGCAAGTGAGAAATATATATAGTCACAGAGATACAAATTAATAAACTAACCTTTCGCTTGAAACAGTAATTCTATCTTTCATTAAGGATATTAAGAAAGAATCTCACCTGGACTGTTTTCTTGGCCGTGATGAAATTGTGAAAGTAAGTAAGGGATGTTTTGGAACTTCGATTATCAAAGAAATTAATATATAAAAACCGCAAATACAATTTAACAATTGTTTTTACTTTAACTGCTAAAACCCTATTATATTTGTCATCAAACGCAGCTCCGCGTTTGACACCTTCCTTTGAAGTATACAATATTTATAGAATTTAAATAAATCGTCAGTTGATTAGTAATCACGTTGATTTTGTTAAACTGACTGTTTTATATACTTTGAATGTTAAAAAAGATGGAATGGTCTCTTCTGATACTTAAATAAGTTGAAGATAACCCATGTTTTGCAAATTTTAGGGAGGGGCGCACGCCCGCCACGTCCCTGCCTAAATCCGCCCCTGTTGGAACGCTGTCTGCAGGAAGGCAACGCCCCACGCTAATTAAAGCTGGGCTAACACAAACCAGATCTTGCGAAGTACCATTTTTTAAGTCTTCGATTTGACTTGCGGCTTAATGATATCATAGGAACAATTGATATAAAAGGGCCAAATTAAAGTTAAAGCATTTTGACAGACATATTTCCTTTTTTTTTCTTATGGTTTCCTCCTATTAATAATACAACGGATATTTTCTCAGAATTTGCCGTTAAATTGAATTTGATCGCTTGTTATAGTTAAGTTTTTGTGTTTTGGTCTGTATTTCCTATACTGTATGCAATAGGTCTACTATATTTGGTGTATGGAATGATTTAAGGTGTACATGTCTAGCATGTAGTTCATTGCTGAGTGTTAAGATTTTGTGTTTTGGTCTGTTTTTCTTAAACTATAAGCAATTGGTCAACTACATTTGTTGTATGGAAGGATTGTAAGATGTACATATCTGCCTGGCATGGTTCATCTGACCTTGACCTCATGTTCATGGTTCATTGGTCAATGTTTAGTTTTCTTTGTTAAGACTGTTTCTTAGAAACTATAAGCAATAGGTCAACTATATTTCAATGTCTCTTCAGTGATTCTCAAGGCCAAAATAAAATTGAGAATCCAAAGCTTATTAAAGACAAATCCCTCTATTGTATATGCGCACATACAAGCGCAACAGTACTATGCCGTCAGCGGTTTATGACGTCGCGGTTTCCGCGAACTGGAAACGTATATGAGAGTTATTCCTTTTTGAGCTGAAGGAGAAGGTGACAATCGTTTTGATTTGCCGAGAAGAAAATCAAATTGTTTAATAAATATAATAGATGTGTTCCTGAATTGGATATATAAATAAATTATGTGTATATTAATGTGAATTTAATGTAACTGAAACAAACAGCAAAACAGCAAATAATAAAAAAAATGGATAAAAAGAGAGTCAACTATGAAGCAATCTAACAAAAAAAACACACAAAAACGACTGTCAAGAAACGAAACCGAATCTGGATACTCGACAACAAGATGAGCCAATCAAATTATGATATACTAATAGTCTTAATTTCCTACATGTATGGACTGATCTGTTCTTTAGAGTCAATCTCTTGAGTAGGTTTTTAATTGTTTTTATATTTCCTCAAATCATTACGAAAGTACGAAAATCATCAATCATGTCATCAAAATTCAATGTATCTATAGCAATAGGTACATTACGTACCTATATATTGATATTGCAAATTGCACTGACGTATTTTGAATGTGTATGGCGCTTACATTTTTACACGAGTATAATAATAGATTTCGGATAAACGCCAACAAAACAGTAACCCAACGACGCATACGTGTAAAATAAAGTGCTTCTAAAGAAATCAACATATGCGCAACTAACATTGTAGGTTTTTTTAATTGACCATTCTGTTCCGATTTGCTAAGCATGAAAGCCTGTGAATTTGAACTAGCAGGTACTAGGTGCGCAATTTTTGTATTAAAAAACATAATCGTGTCTGTGGTTAAAAGTTGTCGGAATGAAGATTTAAAGAGGAATGCATATGAAAAAAACCAATTAACAAGTTAGAGTTGATTTGAGAAAAGAGGCCGGACTAAGTTCCATTCATAATCACGGTATGACAGCTGTATGAGCATACTCAGATTGAAGTTCTATAGCAACATTACGGAATATTTGGATACTTGTGATTAATTCATAAATGCCTATGGATGAATGATCAAAACAGAAATTATTTTAATTAGACCCCGTTAACACTTGCACGGAATTGAATCGACCTTTGATGAGCATCTCTCGTTTACGATCTTTTTAGAACTAGTGCGTTTACATTTAGTATGCATTGCAATATTAAAATAATCGGTCTAACCATTTCGTTAACAAAAAATCGTAGAAAATAGAATAAGGAAATATTTGGTTAATTATATAAGCTTCTGCATTTATTAATTATCTTTTTGATTAACATGTCACTTAAACGAAAAAATGTCAGAATAATATTACTTATAACGGTCATTTCGTTTGAAGATGAGGAATTTGCAGAAAATAAAAAAAAAATATTAATGAATAACTAAAATTGAAAAGATATTTTTTAAAAGGTGCTCCTATTAACACACGTATTATAGGCGAATATGGAACGAATAAGTAACAGGGCATCAGTCGAGCACTGAAACGAGTATTCACACCTTAATAGGGTTATTTCACCTCTGAGAACCAATAGCACCAGAGGCAAGAAAAAATAGAAAAAATTGTTTTAAAAGGTGCCATCTATAACACACGTAGTATAAGCGAATAAGTAACAGGGCATCATTCTAGCGCTGAAACGGGTACACACGCGCTAATAGGGTTATTTCACCTTTAAGAACCCATAGCTAACACCAGAGACAAGAAAACAATTTGAAAAGATTTTTTACTACAAGGTGCAATGTATTACAACATATAAGCGAATAAGGAACGAATAAGTAACGGTATCAGTCGTGCGCTGAAACGGGTACAGGCTCCTGTCCCAAGTCAGGAGCCTGTAATTCAGTGGTTGTCGTTTGTTGACGTGTTACATTTTTGTTTTTGATTCATTTTTTTGTTTCATAAATTAAGCCGTTATTTTCTCGTTTGAATTGTTTTTTATTTGTCATTTCGGGACCTTTTATAGCTGTATATGCGGTATGGGCTTTGCTCATTGTTGAAGGCCGTACGGTGACCTATATTTGTTAATTTCCTGTGTCATTTGGTCTCTTGTGGAGAGTTGTCTCATTGGCAATCATACCACATTTTCTTTTTTATATTAATCTTTTTAGAAGAATGACGCAAAATGTCGAATATATTTATTTGTTTTTTATCTTCACGTTCTGTCAAATCATTTGAGAATATGGATGAAACACCGAAAGCAGTCATTTATAAGAATATATATCAAACTGACCATGCGCAGTTTTATTTTCATATCTACATAAAACATTTTAGAAAAATCGATCGCGATGGATCTAAGCTTTCACACTTGAAGAAAGATCGATTCATAAAAAAATCGATCTTTTTAAAACCACATTTGAGGTGGTCTCTTTTAGTCCGATTGAAGATCGATCTTTCCAATGTTTGCAATACTAAAGATCGGCGATCTCAGAAACAAACGGTCTTAATTGTTAGTGCTAACAAACTTAGATTTCTATTAATTTTGAGTAATTTTCGTCAAAATGAAAAGGAATAACATTCTTAACCGAATTTCTTTCAAATATACTTTGACTGAAGTATAAAATTCTACAAACATGCTAAATTTATATAATAAGATATTCAACACACTCATAACAAATTTTGAAGAATCGTATTCAAAAACTGTGTTAGGGTAGGCACTTAAAATAAGGGTAGATAGGGTAAGCGAAACACATGTACTATTTTTATTGGCCTAGGCATATTAACTAGAGCTCATTCAAGAAGAATTTCAGCATACTATGTGATGTAATTCGTAAGACCTTTTTTTTTTAATTTCCTTTCACTGTCTTTATTGTCAATATTCACATATTCGTACTACAATATCGCTGTTCATTCAATTATATAAAAAAATGTCTTCACTATTTTAAGAGGATGAAGAGCTATAAACCAAAAAGGACAAAAATGTATGCCAAAGCCGGGCAAGGAATCAGAGCTTTGCACGAGGGAGATAAATTCCTTAATTTTAAATAATTTCGAAAATTTTGTAACAGCAAAATTAATTTTAATAACACAAAATCTGTAGTTTCATGCCAGTACCGAAGTATTGGCATCTGGGATAGTGATACCCTCGGGGACTATCAGTCAACCAGCAGAGGCATCGAACCAGTGGTAGTAATAACATAAACGGTACCAATTTGTCTGCACCATTTGCGCATTTCGACAACCAATGTCTCTTCAGTGATGCTCGAGGCCAAAATAATTGAAAATCCAAATTAGGCCTATTAAAAGAGCTATAAACCAAAAAGGACCCAAAAGAATACCAAAGTCGGACAAGGAATCAGAGCTTTGCATGAGGGAGATACGTACATTCCTTAATTTTAAATTATTTCAAAAATTTTGTAACAGCAAATTTTAAAAACACCAAATCCGTATTTTCATGCCAGTACCGAAGTATTGGCTACTGGGATAGTGATACCCTCGGGGACTATCAGTCCACCAGCAAAGGCATCGGCCCAGTGAAAAGTCTTCTAGGGAGCAACCATTTAACAATTAAATTAATTTCTTCAACGCTATCAATCAAATTATTTTGTTCAAAATTTAACACTTAAAATGGGGGAAATCAGGATTCAGAATATATATTTTGTCCTCTGCTTGTTTTTCATCAGTTTGGGAATCAGAATATTATTTATGAAAAAAAACATATCCCCCCCCCCCTCCCCCTTAAAGATAAATGATCGTCCCCTTAGTAAAGTAACATTCTTGAAAAAGTCATTTTCATTTTCTAGTTGACGTGTTGTCCTATTTGTAATTACTGTGTTAAAATACGCGAGAAAAACTTCGCGCCTTCATTTTATTAGTGCTTTGACCCTTTATTTGTGATTTATTACACATTTTAGATTAGGAAGTTTAAATGTTATCCATCTGCAATAAGTATTAACCGAATTTCTTTCTGTATCACAGGTGGTTGTCAGAATATTCTGAACTCATAAATTATAAATTTCTTGAGACATCGACCTTAATTTTAATTTCTCCATTACTGGTTGATTGTACAGAATTCAAGAATTATATCAATATTACAATAAAATAATTTTTAATGGATTAAAAAACAAATTCATGCAAATGATCATGGTTTATTAATTATGCATTATATTATACAATTTAGAATAATTTATTAACGTAGAATATGTGTTCGTCTATGTGCTTATATATATAAACTATAATATTATGTCGTTTTAGTTTCTTTGAAAATAATTTTCAAACTAACTTCCCTTGTATAACTAATAATTAACAATTTGTTCTTCTTTCGTCTTTGTAGACTTGCTACAATTCCCTTTCTTTTATTTCATTCTTACTAACTTATATGTTTACTTAAAACTGCCAGTATACTGATTGCCCTTGTCTGCAGATGTCAGTATAATGGTAATCTCTTAGTTATAGCATAAAATTGTTAAAGGGGCAAAATTGAAAAAAAAAATAATAAAGAAGAGACATGTAGCAAGATTACTAATACATATGTTAGAGTAGAAAATTGAGGTCATTTACGAATCTTTTCTCACGAGCTATCAAAGTGACATGTTAATGAGGTTAGATAAACCAGTTCACATGATTATCTCATGAAATATGATTTTACGATGCACATCACTTGTTTGTTGAGGAACAAACTTAAGACAGACCTATGAATTTGTTGATTTTCATATTTTTGTAATAAATACTTAGGCAGTGGTTAACAGGTTTATGAGGTTAAAACCGATTTCATCATTTTGACAAACACTTGTTCTTACATTTTGATTTGAGCATATATGAATTACATAGGTTAAAACAATAAAAGAATATAAGGAAACTATTGATTTTGCGATCTACAAGATAGTTCAGTATTTGATTCATAGGAAACTTTTAAGGTTTAGCTTTTATTTTTAATTATTATTTTGATTAATAAGGGAACGACCATTGAACCTCAAAAAAAAAGGGGGGGGGGTATGTTTATTTTAGTCCCCTACCGACGAAGTCGAAGGGGATTTTATGTTTTTTTCTCAAAAAATATTCTTATCCCCACTTTGCTGGGGAAAAGATTCAGGCCAAACAGATGACCAAAAAAATATATTTTGAATCCAGATTTATTTCATACCTTATAGTGTTAAATATTACAAAAAAAATTTTTTATTGATAGCGCTGAAAAAGGTAAAAAAAAAAAAATAGGTTCGCGTTTGACGAAAAAAAAAATCAAACAATAAAAGATACTCCTCCTTTTTAGCTCACTAGGCCCGAAGAGTTTTCTCATCACTTGGCGTCCGTCGTCCGTCGTCGTCGTTAACTTTTTTTCATTTTGAACTTCTTCTAGACAACCACTGAATTGAATGAAACCAAACATGGCATGAATGTTCCTTATGAGGTGTTGACTAAATGTTGTTACTTTGTAGCCGATCCATCATCCAAAATAGCCGCCAGCGGGGGACGTAGTTTAACATAGGACCCTATGGATAATACATACAAATGTCTTCTTTTAGAAAACCACTGAATGGAATGAAACCAAATATGGCATGAATGTTCCTTATGAGGTGTTGACTAAATGTTGTTACTTTGTAGCCGATCCATCACCCAAAATGGCCGCCAGCGGGGGACGTAGTTTAACATAGGACCCTATGGATAATACATACAAATGTCTTCTTTTAGAAAACCACTGAATGGAATGAAACCAAACATGGCATGAATGTTCCTTATGAGGTGTTGACTAAATGTTGTTACTTTGTAGCCGATCCATCATCCAAAATGGCCGCCAGCGGGGGACATAGTATAATATAGGACCCTATGGGAAATACATTGATTGATTGATTGTTGTTTGCTTTACGCCGCATTAGCACATAAAGGCTATATCGCGGCGAGAGCTAATTCGAATATTATAACAATTTAAGGTATATTTTTAAAATCAGACAAAAGGTCTTTCAATAAACTAAAATTCTAGACTAAAGCAAATTGATTATTTACAAATAAAAATCAACACTAAGATAACGTGATAAAAATTAAAATCGTTTTAAATATAACAACATTTTTATAGTTTATAATATATTCCAATTTCTTTTAAGAATGAAACAATATTTGTAAATGGAATATTATTAAATAAATCATACATATTATTGACATTGAAATGCTTCTTCCGAATATCAGCAAAGTCAATACAATTGATTAAAACATGTTTAATAGTATACTTGCAGTTACAAGGTATACATTGTGGTTCTACTTCATTTTTTAAAAGATATTCGTGTGTTATTCTAGTATGACCAATACGACATCTAGAAATAACACACTGATCTTTTCTGCACATAAAATTATTGAAAGGTTTACATAAATTAGGTTTAATTTCATGTAATTTATTACCATCTTTTTTACTCCATTCATTTTTCAATATATTAAAAACATATTCTCTAATATTAGATTTAAAATCGGTATATGGTATATCACAGTTAGATAAAGGGTCACCCAGGGCATTCTTTGCCTCAAGGTCTACAGCTGTGTTTCCAAGGATTCCAACATGACTCGGCACCCATAGAAATAATATTTCTTTAAGAAGAATTTTTAAATTCCTCATTACATATAAAATTTTGAGAATTGTTGGGTTTTTAATTTTAGTATTTTGTATAGCTTGTAAGCATGAAAGTGAATCAGAACATATAATAAATTTGGATTTATCTGAAGAAGCAATAAATTTCAAAGCCAAAATTATTGCTTCTGCTTCAGCAGTAAAGATCGATGCTTCAGATGGCAAACGGAGAGTTGCAGCTCTGTCCCTGAAGACAGCAGCAGATGCAACTCTGTCACCATCTTTTGATCCATCAGTATAGACAGTTGAAAAATCTGAATAATTGGCTTTGATTTCAGCATAGTGTTGCTGAATTAAAAGAGGATTTGTTTTATATTTTATTGTGTTCACGGAGATCAAATATCATTTTTGGTTTGGGAAGTTCCCATGGAGGACATTTGCAAGTTTCAACTTGAGCAACAGATTTTAAATCAAAAGAAGCTAAATGTGATTTTAAACGTATACCTTACGGAGGAATTTTATTTTCATGTTTTGCAAAAATATCTTCATAAATTGGATTAAAAACACAGCTGTAGGCAGGATTATCTGAGTAGGCTTTTAGTTTGACAGCATATTGAAGTGCAAGCTTCAAACGTCTGTTAGAGAGTGAGTGCTCATCAGCCGCTACATACAGACTCTCAACTGGTGAGGTTTTAAATGCGCCAAGACAGAGACGCAAACCCTGATGATGCACAGCATCGAGAATCTGTATGTAGGACTTCCTTGCAGAGCCATACACTATAGAGCCATAATCTAGTGTAGATCTAACTAGAGATCTATATAAATTAAGTAAAATGTTGCGATCAGCACCCCAGTCGGTGCTGCCGACAACTTTTAAAATATCTAGTGCTTTTAAACATTTCGATTTTAACATTTTGATATGGGGTAGAAAGGTTAACTTTTTATCGAAAATTAACCCAAGAAATTTGGTTTCATCAACCATTTTAATTGGGTTGCCGTACAAAGTGAGTTCTGGATCAAGATGCAATTTCCTTTTGTTACAAAAATGCATCCCGACCGTTTTTGAAGTGGAAAATTTAAACCCATTTTCCGAGGCCCATTTTTCAATTCTTCCAAGACATAACTGTAATTGTCTTTCTATGTTATTCATATTTTTGGCTCTATAACATATTAAAAAGTCATCAACATACAATGAACCTTCAATATTACTTTTTAAAACTTCAACAAGGCTGTTGATTTTAAGACTAAATAATGTAACAGATAAAATACTGCCCTGAGGGACACCCATCTCTTGATCATACAGATCAGACATGGTTGAATTTACTCTAACATTAAATTGTCTGTTAGATAGAAAATTCGAAATAAAATTTGGCATATTGCCTTTCAACCCCATACAAACAGATCTTTTAAAATACCATACTTCCATGTAGTATCCTAGGCTTTTTCTAGATCGAAAAAGACCGACACTACATGTTGATTTTTCGCAAAACCATTACGGACAAATGATTCGAATCGAACAAGATGGTCAAGAGTACTGCGACCTTGGCGGAATCCACACTGGATATTGGCTAAAAGCCCATTGGATTCCAGGAACCAAACAAGGCGATCATTGACCATCCGTTCTAGTGTTTTACAGACACAACTGGTAAGAGCAATTGGCCGATAATTAATAGGATCCGTGTGATCTTTACTTGGTTTTAGAATAGGCACGACGGTTGCAAGCTTCCAGATTGATGGTAAATCACCAGATTCCCAGATGTTATTCATAAGCTGCAAAAGAGCTTCCAGCGAGGAATCTGGCAAGTGTTTTAACAGTTGGTAGTGAATATTATCAGGCCCACAAGCTGTATCATGGGCTTTTGACAGAGAAGTTTTAAGTTCTTCAAGGGAAAAGAGTTTATTATAATTTTCACCATTTTTTGATTTAAAGTTTAATTTAATTTTTTCTTTTTGTTTTTTAACTTTTTTAAAATCTTCCCTGTAGTTGTTAGAAGAAGAAGATTTCGCAAAAGTTTCACCAAGCTTGTTGGCAATATCCTTTTCAGATGTTAATAAATCATTGCCATTTTTTAAATGTTTAACTGTGGCTTTAGAATTTTTACCTTTTATCTTTTGTATCATGTTCCATACTTTTGTCATCGGAGTGCGAGATGTTATCTCCGAGACAAATTTCTTCCAAGACGTTCGTCGTGCTTGCCTGCAAGTCCGCCGTGCCTTAGCGCGAAAAACACGGAAATTACTCAAGTTTTCTGTCGTTGGTTGTTGATTGAACCGTCTTTCAGATTTTTTACGGTCACCTATTGCTTGATCACAAGCATCATCAAACCATGGTTTGCTGGGATGTTTCGGATTTGCCGAGGTCTTAGGAATAGTTCTGTCAGCAATTGACGTTAAAACTGTATTAAAAGTTAAAATTGGATCTTGTACAGTCTCAAACATCTTTGACTGAAGTTCCGCTTGACAGAGATTCTCAAACAAGGACCAGTCCGCCTTGTCAAGTTTCCAACGTGGTACTCTCTGTTGGACAGAAGTAAAAAGATGTTCAAGTACTATTGGAAAGTGATCACTTCCACATAGATCATCATGAACACGCCATGAATAATCCAGAAGAAGAGAGGGATCGCAAATAGTGATATCAATAGCAGAATAAGACCCGTTTCCAGGATGAAGATAAGTATTAGATCCATTATTAAAAATGCATAATCCTTCTTGAGAGACAAAGTCCTCAATGATCTTACCTTTGATATTATGAGACTTGCTTCCCCACAAGGGGTTGTGTGCATTGAAGTCGCCCATAAGTATAAATGGTGAGGGTAATTGATCAGTAAGGTTTTTGAGTTTAGCTTTATCTATAATTGAATTGGGTGGAATATATATAGAACATAATGTAATTGTTTTATCTAATGATAAACGAATTGCAACTGCCTGCAGATCCGTGGTGAGTTGGACTGTGCTATGAATGACGTTGTCCTTCACAAAAATGGATGATCCGCCTGCAGCACGTTCATCTACCTTAGAAAATGTGCTATACATGTTGTATCCTTTTAAAGATACATTGTCACTTTCTTTTAAATGAGTTTCTTGAAGACAAAATGCAGTAGGTAAAAAAGACTGAACTAGAAGCGTTAACTCGAGAAGATTTATTTTAAGACCTCGGCAATTCCATTGGATGATATAAGTCATGTATTGTTAATAGACGGGCGAATGCTATCGAGTTTGCCAGCATTCTTATTTCGCTCACCCTGAGATTGTAATCTTTCGGGTGGCGGAACACTTTCGATTTCCATTTCTGATTCGTCGTTAAGTGTTGAAAATCTGTTGTGTGAGGAGAGTCGTCGATCTCCAGGACCATGCGCAGCTGGTTTTACTCCGCCTCGACCCCTACCCCGCGACCTCAATTCAGAAGACTTCTGAGAGGATGTATTTGCTGGCTTCTTTGGGACATCCTTCTGTTCTGGAGAACGAAGAGGAGACGGGGCTTTAGAAGACTTTGTACTAGATGCAGAAGATAAACTAGTTTTATTAGATGCAGATGAAGGAGGACTATTGGAGATGGAAGAATCATCAATGTCACTGGGAAGATCCCAGACAGATTCACCGCCCCAACTGTCTGATTTAACTGTATCTTTTTTATTTGATTTCTTTTTTTCATTTTTTTTAGATGATGACATTGAGCTCTGTAAGGAAGATTGAGTTGACTGAGTACTGGTTTTAGAAGGTGTTGGTTTTCTTGGAATTAATATTTTATCGTTAGGTTCTGTTTCAACAGGCAGCATTGTAAATGTCTCAGCATCAATTGGCCAGGTCATGCGAGTTTGTGTATGCTCGTGACTGAATGAGCGGACAACTTTGCTGGCGTACGATGGTCTGTTCGAAACAAGGAGATCATTCGAAACAGAAGCTATCTGTTTAGCTTCTGGGTAACTGATGTTTCTTTCTGTTTTAATTTTGATAATATTTTTTTCTTGAAGGTAAACAGGGCAGTCCCTAGATGATGAAAAATGGGATTCACCACAGTTTACGCATTTAGAAGATTCAGAGCTACAGGTTGTTCCCTCGTGTCCTTCGTCAGAACACTTGAAGCATCTCTGCGTACCACGACATTGTTTGCTTCCATGACCAAACTTTTGACAAGTGAAGCATCGAATTGGGCTAGGGATAAACCTGTCAACTCTGATTCCGAAGCAACCTAAAGTAATAGATGGAGGAGGAGTTGGAGTTCTAAATGTCAAAAGATATGTATTTAATTTGATTATATTTCCATTCTTTTTTATTTGAAATCTAACAACATCAGTTACACCTTGGCTTGAAAGTTCCTCACAGATTTCTTCCACGGTAAGGTCACCAAGGTATTGACTTCTGTCTCGAATGATCCCCTTACAGCTGTTCAAACTGTTGTGAGGAGAGGCAGAAACAGGAAAGTTTGTGATTGTTGTCAGTGTAAGCAAATTTGTTGATTGACTTTTGTTGGAACATTCAACCAACAAATTGCCTGATCTCATTTTTGAAACTTTTTTTACAGTACCAGCAACGCTTTGAATTTGTTTGTGAATCACAAAGGGAGATATTTTGGAAATTGGTTTTTCATCTGTTCCTTTTATTACAATAAATCTGGGCCAACTGTCATCTTCCTGACAGGGCACTGAATCATCACATTTTCTTTTTTTATGTATTAAAGCTGATTTAGAGGGTTGGTTTTGTTGTGCCATAGGAAATGAGAAAGATTCACCATTCTTGTCATCCACCCACCTCGGAGTGCCTACAAGGGCGATGCTGTGTTTCCGTGGCGAGCCGGGGTCAAGTGCTAATGCTGAAAACGAGCTCCAAGTATAACATGTATAACGTAGCTGGTCCCCAAAATTAGCACCCAAGATCCACTGCGGAAAGCACCAGATGTTCCAAGAATGGTATACTCAAGCAGAGCGTATCCATCAAGCGAAATAGAAAGCGTACCACTTGATTGACCCATGAGCCATCGCCTTCTTCAGTTATCCGAAATATAAATAGCTTTATTTAAAACACATGTGTATATCATGAAAATTGTTACAAGAAAGCTTATTGTTGAGGATTAACTGAAGGGCTCGACATGACCAGCCGATTGATCGAACCGAGTCCATCCGACCTCCCGTTTAGATGATATTGGAGCCAAAGCAGCTTATTGAACTATAGTCTTGTCCGTCCGGGTATTTTCTGACCGTAAGGAGTCTGGCTACAGCCCTCATCCGCAAGGATCTCGTCAACCACCGACACGGGTAGCAACCCACGGCCAACGGGTTGGAGAGCCTATTTTATTCAAAACATCGGGCAACTCGTACGATGTTCGGATCACTTTAGTCTGGTCTCTACCCTTCGACCTGTCCAGCATGGGTAACCCTACCAGGAGACGAAGCTCCAACTGGCATAGCTCTTGGGGTCACTGAGACACGCAAGCCCCCCGACCACGGCAAGGATAGCGATCCACCGGGGGGGAATATGGGAAATACATACAAATGTATTCTTTTAGAGAACTACTAAATTGAATGACATAAAACATGACATGAATGTTCCTTATGAGGTGCTGACCAAGTGTTGCAACTGTGTAGGCAAAAATGGCGTCGTTTAGTCTAAATGACATTAAAAAATTTATGAATGCAGATGTTTTTATGGTATGGCAGCCTTAGTAGGACATCACTGTAGAACGATAAGCTGGATAAATATAAGAACTACACGGACAATAACAGTTAAAGGACGACTATTTCATATTTTAGGAAGGGATTTTGATTTATTGGTGTTTAACGCTAGTTTCAACACTATTGGGCTATTCCGTTGTGGTCAGTTTAAATTTATAGATGAAGGATTGGAAAAGGAAGAGGGCATTATTATTCATTTTAATCTGTCGCTAATCATGCCTATTTTTCAGATCTTACCAGGCAACCATATTCATATATAAAATTCACCTGTCCCCCACCCCAAAAAATGAATAAATATCAAATGATTTTCATCTTATTTAACACATGTTTAAATTGATTGATTGTTTGCTGCTAATTTGTAACGCCCAGTGACAAATATTTCATGCATTTTTATAAAAACACGAGTTTAAAGTCCGGTATTTAACTAAGACATGTGATATGATTGCTAATGAGGCAACTATCCACCGGAGTTCAAATATGAAGATGTAAGCAATTTAGGTAACCGTAAGGCCTTCAACACAAATGACAAAACCGGATGATGTAGAGTCGTCTATAAAAGGCTCGATATGAAAAGTGTGAAACAATTCAAACGAAAAAAACTAACGGTCTAATTATACATAACAAAACAATTTACAAAATATCAAATATGAGTCGAGACATGAACCACTTTACTAAAGGCTCCAGACTAGGGCAGGGTTGGTATAAAAACGGAAATGTGGCATGATTGCCAATGAGACAACTATCTACAAGAGACCAAATTACACAGAAATTAACAGCTATAAGTCACCGTATGGCCTTCAACGATAAACACAGCCCATACCGCATAGTCAGCTTTAAAAGGCCCCGAAATCACAATTGTAAACCAATTCAAATGATTAAACTAACGGCCTAATTAATGTACAAAAAAATTAACGAACAACAAATGTGAAACGTACACAACAACAAACGACAACCACGACAATCCTGACTTTGGACAGGCAAATACATACAGAATGTGGAGGGGGGTTAAACATGTTAGCGGGATCCCAACCCACCCCATAAAATGGGACAGTGGTGTAACAGTACACCCTGTTTGTGAGCGCTCAACCCTCCCCGAAGCTGGGACAGTGGTTTAACAGTACAATATAAGAACAACCTGCACAAATCAGTTGCAATTAGATTAACTCAAAAGATCGGTACGAGACACACACAAAAAAACTAACATTAAGACAATAGACACAAAGCACCGAAATATTAGTATTTGCAATTACTGGAAGTATGTTCAAAGCTAATTACAACTAGTACTGAAATAAATCTTGTTCTCCCGGACTGAAGTATCAATCAGTTAACAACCAACGAATTTATTAAATACAGAATAACATAGTCTGAGAAACGTCTGGTATACGTTGTATACGTTGTATACTTGCATATAGATCCATGTACAATGAAAGTTTTTGAAATGAGGTTGATCCGAAGGTTTTGACCATCGAAATTTTGCAATAGTAATAGTTAGGACCAGAAGATTTTCTTCGAGGACCACAAGAGAAAATGATTCCGATATCTTTACTTTATTCCAAAGTAATCCAGTTTGGTTACTTAAAAACAAATTTGGATAGACACGATGTCCTTATTTATCATATTCCAGACAAACATTGACGAATTCGTATGCAGTTTATTATTCTTAAAAATCAATAAGGGGGGTTTTAGCCTGATTTGTTTAGCAAAATTGAGTTATAGGAAAGCACAAAGAAAAATGTTACGAACACTTTTTACAGTCATGTCTACCGGACGTATCTTTATTTTCAAAAAAATCACCGTAAACTTCATTTATGTCATCCAAAATAACAAAAATCTGCTTATATTCGACGCGAATTAAATTTTTGTTTTATTGATCTACCGTAGAATATCACCAGAGGAGGTACAGATTCTTTTTTTTACTCTTCACTAGAAGACATTCTAGAGATGTGCAGAAGAGACCAATAAAACACGCCCCAGGTATCCTACACAATTATTGATTCATTGAAGATGATACAAATTTATTTAGAATAATCATTTTCTGTTATCATTGCTTGTAATTATAGGATGGGAAAGGTATACGTGTTTGCGGGGGATAGGAACGATGGTTTTTCTAGATTTGAACAAAATCAATAATAATAAAAATAATAAGCCAGTTTGATTTTTTTAATTTATTAATTACGATATCATACTGTCACCCCACTACTGAACCTCGTTCTGAAAATGTATGAAATATTTGTCATTGGACGAAAACAAACAACATTCAACCAATCTCTGCAAAACCCGCACAAAACTTAATAGTCTGGTTGTTTTTTATGCCCCTACGATATCAGAGGGTCATTATGGTTATCGGTCTGTGCGTCCGTTCGTCCGTCCGTCCGTTCGTCTGTCTGTCCTGATTCAGGTTAAAATTTTGGTCAAGGTAGTTTTTGATGAAGTTGAAGTCCAATCAACTTAAAACTAAATTCACATGTTCCCTATGATATGATTTTTCTAATTTGAATGCCAGATTAGAGTTTTGACCAACATTTCTCGGTCCACTAAACATAGAAAATGATAGTGTGCATGGGGCATCCATATACTATGGACACATTCTTGTTTTTCGGAGGTTTCCAAAGGCTCCCACTGAAAGTGTTTGAGCACCCTATAGCATGTTCCACATATGTATGTCTGATACCCGAACGGTAATTGCAAGTTTATATTTTTACATAATATTCTTTCTGCTCTTGTTCTACACGTAGCTCTCAGCTTATTGCGTCAGTAGAGGAAAACGAACGGAGAACGCTAGCGGCATTTCTATTTTACCTACAATGACAAAATCCCGAGGATCTGTAATGTCATGCCTGGTCAATTTAAGGCAGTTTATTAACCTGTAGAGCATCATCCTATAGTTATAGGAAACTATTGCGTATAAACCTTATATGATACGTATTGTCCACAAAAACCTGCGTAGGTATGCAATGTCGGTATCTGGAGGCTCTTTGTCTTGTCTGAAAACGGCACGAACATTGCTGTCAGTTACCGCTTACGTTTCGGGTATTTTATGCCACCCTTCCACGTAGTTGTTGAGGGTGCGCAACCGTTGAATAGCAAGTCACATTTTACAAAGAACCCTTGCAAGAGAATTAACAATTAAAGTTCAAACTTAGTTTGTTTTGTTTTTGTAAAGACTTGGTTAGAGTTAAATAAAGTAAACAAAGAAAATACATGCTTTAGAGTGTGTATGACAGCAAGTATTGTTTGGAATGTTTGAAAGGCAGATCAAACGGGTTAGAAAATTACAGTCCTCAGAAATTACAGTGCGAAATGTTTTGAAACTTTGCAGGAATATGTTTAAGAGTCGGTTCTGCATTAAGTACAACCCGTCCAAAATTTTTGACCACGGATAAACACACCTGTAATTAAATGTCCGTCACTAGTGAGTTCGAAAAAAAATTAAAATGTCAAGTTGGTTTAAATTTTAAGGGTTGGCGACGGCTTTCTTTTCTCTCTCATTACTCCTTTTTTTTACGGCTTTCCTTCAAGGTTTCATATCCTTTCTGCTAAACCCTCGCCTCCTGTCAGTGTTCCAAAATGTAAAGAAGAAGAACTTTTAAGGGGTATATTATTTTTATTCTTCATGGAATAATTATTATGAAATGTCTGTTCCATAAGGAAAAATTATAAAGATATTATACATGATAAAGTTTTCGAAGGGACGTTTGTTATAAGAAATCAATATACGCGAAGATTTAATTGATACACAGGTAATTTAAGTATTAGATGCAATATAAAGGTAACAAATAAACAGGCCGGTAACAACCGTTGCCGGATTGTTTTTCTGCATGATTTTTATAAAAAAAAGAAGATGTGGTATAATTGCCAATTTTAGTCAGGTCAAGGTCTGGCCAGAACAAAGTTGAAGAGCATTGAGGACACTAAAATTCCAAAAAGATGTGCCAAATACGGCTAAGGTAATATATGTCAGGGATACGAAAATCCTTAGTCTATTAATAATGCACCAATATTCATATGAAACTTTAGATGCAAAATTGAGAAAAAAAACCTAAAACGATGACATTTTCTTTTTGTACTAGTGAGTTGAATTTAATAATACCCCACGCAACGAAGTTGCGGAGGGTATAATGTTTTTGACCCGTCCGTCTGTCTGTCCGTCCGTCCGTCAGTCCTGTTTCTTGTCATCGCAACTCCTCTCAAACCACACAACAGAATTTCATGAAACCTTTTAAGATAATAAGGACATACTATGTAGTTGTGCATATCGACAGGAAATTACGATTCAATTTTTTTTCTCTTGGAGTTACGCCCCTTTGAACTTATTTGCTTCAATGTACTTCTGCAACAGTTTGTCATCATAAGACACCGCTCGTGTAGTCCTTACTGTATGACCAACTTTAAGAGATGTTCTAATTGAGGACAACTTTGTGAAACCAACTTAGGACATAGATATGTTTTAAGACAATCCTAAGACATGTCTAAGTCCTAAGACAGCTTTTGAAACTGGCCGCAGATCAGACTAAATTGACATTACTTTTTTCGCAATTATATAAACCTAGTGATGTCTGAGTTGAATGGAATGAACATGATATTTGTTATGCAAATGACAATAGTCAACCATTCTCGACCGTTAGCTAATTTGGCATTTTCAACTTTTTTTTCTATACCAGCGTCACTGGTGAGTCTTTTGTAGCCGAAACGCGCGTTTGGCGCATTAACTAAATTTTAATCCTGTTATCTGGGATGAGCTTATTTACAATCACATTTTATACCAATCAAACGTACGTGTTTGTGACTGTTTTATAGAAATAATAACATTCCTTCACTTCTTTCATATCCCAACTATCACATCGGTTTGGCGTAACGATCAAAGCTGATGCCTTGTATAAAGTGAACGTGTAGCACTGTCCACGTATAAAAGAACACCCACAACATCCTTTGATAGAGTGTAAATAAGACAGCTAGTATAACTCTTATCTGTTAAAGTCATTTATTTCAATCTTATTACAATTTATTTTTGTATCGTAGTTCTCAGTACTGTGTAATTTATCCGATTTCATAGAGGTCACAGCCTTTTAACATGTGTTAGTTTAAGTAGAATTGTATTAAGTATTAATAGGTTGGTGCATTTTTGGTGCATATTTGTTGGCAATTTAGGTCAAGTAAACAAGTAGAATTAATTAGATCAAATTCTTGGTGCATAGTTGGTGCATTTTTGGTGACAAATGTTTATAGAGATGAAAGAATTGAAGGCGAGAAGGAATAATACAATATGAAACGTTCGAACGGATTATGTTATTCTATGCAGATTTTGGCAGATATTGGGAGGACCATTATAGATTCATAGAAAGGTTGTGCTACATTACTATTCATTTGTATTTAATTTTGTGTTTTTTTGTCCGCACAGTAAAGGACACTGTTGCATGGTTTTTTTTCTGCATAGTATTGAACACTATGCGTGTTTTTATTTTTTGTGTACACCGTATCGGTCATTGTTGCCTAATTCTTTTAAATACGGAATGTAACGAAATCCGTTTGTGGAAATTTGTGAAAGTAATGTGCCGTGAGTGCCTGACAATTTTCTATGTGAATCTTCGAATCATATATTTTGTAAACTGTATCTTATGTAAATATTCGCCTGGAATGGACTGATAATAAACAATAGATTAGTCGATTTACTAGTATATTTTAATTTAACATCTCTGAATTATCTGTCGTCAAATTGTCCGTTATTTCAATGTACCCGGCCTGACGTGAAAGTTTTATGATACTCGACCGTCGTGGCATTTGTGTTGCCAAAAGTGGGATCCAACAAGAACAAACAGTGACTTTATATATTTCAAAATATGGATAACGAGATAGAAGACGTGTTTTAATAGAAGATTTAAACAGAAATAAGATTCAAGTGATAAAGTTAAAGTTTATTCCGATATATTGTTGATGTTGAGAATGTTGGTCTGGTTTCAATTGTGTAAGCAGAGGATTTCAGTGTTACACCATGTAATTAAACAGAGGGACTTTCTGATGATCAGTTAACTGATTTACTACACGAATTAAGATTTATTACTGAAGAGTTAGTGTCAGAAACTCCTCTTTAAAATACAAACTGTATTGCTGTTAGTGACAGTGAAGATGACAATTCTTCTCCAGAAGCTAAGGTGGTATACACAACTACAAATACAGAGATTTTGACTCTGATGACAAGAATATTGCATACATGGATGGGAGTATGAAGACAACTAGAAACAGCACTGTCTCCTATTCAACAGGAATTGATCCAGAAACAATAGACTTTGAACATTTGGCAATAACTGTAAAAGATTAAATTTCAAAACAATTGAAGAAACAGAACGCTCATTATGCTTGTGCTAACACCTTATAGAACTTACTGTGATTTAGCAGAGATAATAACATTTGTTGCTGACAATTCATTTTGTGATTTACTTAGATAATTTTCTTTTTAGAATTATTTTTCATATAACTTGTTTTGACATTGCTTTGTTTTTGTTATCAAATTGTCAGTATGCGGACATTAACGAGCTTTACATTTGTTTTATTATTTATTGAAATGTGTTGTGATAATTTCCTGTGGTCAATTAAATCCACATGCTTATAGAAAAGATGGAATGACAGAGTGTAAATAAGACAATATTACTTTTATCTGTTCAAGTAATTTCAAAAATTATTTTTGTATCGTAGTTATCAGTGGGGTGTAATGTATCCGATTTCCTAGAGGTCACATAGCCTTTTAACATGTGATAGTTTGAGTAGAGTTTTACAAACTGTATTAATAGGTTAGTGCATTTTTGGTGCTTATTTGGTGGAAATTTAGGTCAGGTTAACAAGCAGAATTTATGTCAAATTCTTTTTGCATAGTTGATGCATTCTTGGTGACAAATGTGTTCATATGGACTCTGTTTTAGAGTTAAAAGAATTGAAGGCGAGAAGGAACAATACAATATAAAACGTTTTAAAGGATATTGTTATTCTATGCAGATTTTGGCAGATCTTTAGAGGACCCTTTTATTATTTTGTTGTGAAAGTAATGTACGTACTGTGAGTGCCTAACATATGTTTATGTGAATCTTCGATTCATGTATTTTGTAAACTGTATATTATGTAAATATTCGCCTGGAATGGAATTCTAATTAAAAATAGACTAGTCGATTTACTAGTATATTTTCATTTAACATCTCTGAATTATCTGTCGTCAAATTGTCCTTTATTTCAATGTACCCGGTCTGACCTGAAAGTTTTATGATACTCGACAACCGTGGCGAGGTCCTCATTGTTCCTTTTGATGGTATGTTGGACGGTGTTTTTTTTTTTCTCTTTTTTTCTATCATGCTTGCATTTGCCAATGACAAACGAAAGACTAACATTTTTTCCAGGAAAGCAGTTTGTAGAACGAATCTTTGCCCTTCCTTCATTTATTTGCTTTTTAATGCACATGACATATTTGCCACTGAACAATAAACAAGCAACAACTAATCAATCATTAGCTAAGAAAAATAATAACAAGGCTAATTGATATATAATCATATCACTTTTATCTGAATTCGGGGGAAAAAATCTTGAATGGAACTCATATGTATAATTCATTTTATCTTCTTATCCGAATTCGGATAACAACCAAGACGAATTAATATTAAATATAGATATACTTATCCCAATTTGGATAAGGATACTCATTTCATACTAAACTCTGTGAGGTAGGCAATCTATACTTCTTATCCGAATTTGGATAAGAGCAGTTATTTCTCCTTGGTAATCTGTTTTATCCAAATTCGGATAACACAAGTTTCTGTTGATATGTACATCGTCGATCTTGTATTCCTTAGTTTAATTGTGAGAATTCGGGAATTCATTTTCTTTTTTTATAAAAAAAAATGTCGCCTACCAAAGTTCTTATAACAGAATTCTCGCTTATCCGAAACACCCATTGACTTGAGCATATGGAAATGCTCAAAAGCAATTGGAAGCTGTTAGGTAAGTTCTGTAATAGGGGATTCCGGGATTAAGGTCGGAGAAATTTAGATTGCCACGGGAAATGAGGGTATATTAGATAGATGGTACTCTCTTTAGACGATTGATTGATTGTTGATTGCTTAACGTCAAGTGGCAAATATTTCATGCATATTCAGGACGAGAACAAATTAACAATAAATACAATAGGTAGGTTCTGTAATAGGGGCGTCCGGGATTAAGGTCGGAGAAATTTAGAATCCCACGTTAAATGAGGGTATATTAGATAGGGACAGAGATTTAGCCTTGCAACAGGTCACCTACGGACCCCTCAAAGAGTTGTTGCAAGGGTTCTTAACGTGCAAAGAGCGTGGCACTCTCTATACACGAGGCATTGGATTTAACGTCCCCATTCTGACCGGACGTGGCTGCAATTTGTACATCCCGCACAGCCAAACGGACGCCCCACTTTAGCAAGGGTTTTACTGCCGGTCGGAGGAAGACCAATGGTGACCATACTTCTATTCCCCAGTCACCCTTGGGGTACGAGTCCTTTTAATTCGTTACTTCAAAATTCTTGGAAGTCATGAATAAACAAAAGTTGAATTGAATGACTTTGACCAGAAATCGTAACTGATAGAAATTCCTGATGATAAACATGCCTTTTCAAATAAACTGGCAAGGATTGATCGATTGTTGGTTGCTTAACGTCCAGTGGCAAATATTTCATGCATGTTCAGGACGAGAACAAGTTACCAATAAATACAATAGGTAGGTTGTGTAATAATAGAGGCCATCCGCGTTGATGGTCGGGGAAATTTGGACTGCCACTGGAAAATGAGTTTTATACTGGATAGGGACAGAAATTTTGCCTTGCAACAGGCCACCTACGGACCCCTCAGCGAGTTGTTGCAAGGGTTCTTAACGTGCAAAGAGCGTGGCACTCTCTTTACACGAGGCATCGGATTTAACGTCCCCATTCTGACCGGACGTGGCTGGAAACTTGATACATCCCGTACAGCCAAACGGACGCCCCAATTCGGCAAGCGTTTTACTGCCAGTCGGAAGAAGACCAAGTGACCATATTTTTATTCCCCAGTCACCCTTGGGGACACAAGGGAAATAACTACGTCAATATTAGATGCAATTTGATATATGAATAACAAGAGTTGTCGCTCTCTAAACAGTTTAAAATCAATATATAAAAATTCGTGCATTGAGCAATAAACCATAGATTATTGTTCAAATCGGGAAAACATTAAAGCTTTTCGTACATACTAACAGAAATTACCCAGGTTCGACGTTAAACAAAAAACTATATTTTGAATAATTAAATGAACACTTTGTGACGTTGATGGGAGATAACTCAGTACCTCAAAAGCCATTCGCAATCCATTTTCATGTCAGACTTTTTCCTAGGAATCGTTGCAAGATTAATATTCAGTATGTTTCCCACTCAAAAACACCATGCTGTTTCAGAACCTTGTTTTGTTGTTTTTGATTGTAACATGTTGTGGTGATGTCCTGGACATCAAACATGTTTGTAAGGTCGAGCAAGACTTGGACTATATCCCTACTGGATATTCCATTAGCTTTTCTAGAGCTCTAGACAGTCAAGTTATGCCTATCAAAACAATCAACTTCGACAATTTAACCTAAAATCCACCAAATTGTGTTTGGACTAGTCGTTTTGTGGTGATCGATCGCGGATTAATGGAATTATGTAATAGAATTGATGCAAAAAACCCTTCCATTGCCATTGTAATTTGTACAATATACAAATGGTTTTGAGAATTAAGCCAAATGACTGAGAGATATATAAAAAAATTAAAATAAGCAACATGATATTCCTCTTTAACCATTGTATGCTTTATGAAATGAGTTGATGCCGTGCTATTAGATAACAAAGTGTAGACAGCTAGTTAATAGGTTTGTTAACTCACTTATGTCATATCATGCTTATTAGAGATGTTTCAATGGAAACATCAATCAATTTTGATGTTACATGTGATCGCTTATTATCATTCATGTTTATTCCTTACGTCTTAACGGCATACATTATTCGATTGAATACAATGCATATGGGTATGTTCTAATCATCTGAGTTGATAAATCTATGAACCAACACAGATACCAATTCATACAACGGAACGGTAAATTATAACTTAAAAACTGTTTAACCAAAGTGACCAGAGTGCATATAAAAAAAAACTTTGATTTTACAAGTTCTTCATGTTAAGATATTAGATGGAAAGAGGAAGATGGTGCAGAGAGCGTTTAAGGATGATATGGGTATAGATCGTGGTTACGTCCGGATTGATGTTCAAATGAACAATACATGCAGAGACTGGATGAGATCTTTACGTGCCTGCTTCCAGCCATCACCAGATCTCCATCAATATATATATCCACCAGCAAAGGCATCAAGTTCCGATTCTGATTCCGAAAGTTCCCAACATTAAACAAATACTAAACAAGTTATTCAATTATAAAATGATAATCCTACTCCGTTAAGGCGAACGTCTCGGGTTGTACAAAAACCTATTAGATACCGTGATAAAAATTTTCTAAGTGAAGTAATGAGTTCTTGCGATGTGTTAAATCGATCAGTCAATCACGGCAGATAAATCTACATTGCAAGAAAAATCACACAGAATATATAATCCTTTAGAGCACCGATAAATATTACTAAATACTTAAACATTATACACACAATCACACTTATTTCTAATCTTGAATTCCACAGTTGCATTTCCAATGATATCAATGTTATCAACTGATCTGTAGTGATACATGTTTTATCTTTAGGTGAAACTTACATAAATGAAGAGATAAATGAAAAATGCACAAATTGATGCCCGATTTATATAATTCCAAGGCCGCCAGTCGGCTCCAGAAGCAACGAAGCAGCGCATTTTAGATACTACTTTTTTTTAGCCCAATCTTCCCTATTCTGTAAACCTCATCCACATCCCACAGGTTGAGATTTGTTATACATAGTGGAGCTTTAGCAGAAAGATTGTTTACTTAGGATGTGCCAGAAATAATAAAAGATCTACAGTTTTTGATTTATTCAATTTCATTCCATCTAGAGTTAGGAGTGATTACGGCACAGAAAACGTGGATGTAGCTGCCTTTATAACCGTACAGAGGGATTCCAGTATAGGTAGCATTATTCAAGGACGTAGTGTCGCCAATGAGAGAATAAAAAGGTTTTGGCTTGATTTGTATAGAGGTTGCACAAATATATACTACTGGTTTATTTAAATATTTAGAGTAATGCAGATGTAGAAAATGACATCCATATGTGGGACCTGCATTTCGTACACAAGACACGAATACAGCGCTCGCTGAGATCTTTTATGGAAATGTGAAATAGCCACAAACTAAATTCTGAAAGGGGAAAGAATCCTGACCAGATATTCGTCCAAAGGACCACTCAATCTTTTTTCGACAGGATGCTCCAGCTATTTACTAAATTTTTGGTGAGAACGTGAATTCTGAATATGGTGTTGACTGGAATGGACCTATTTTACACACAGAAGGCATCCACGTAATAGTCGCCAAAAACAAACAACCCCATTTCTATGGTGGACTACTTACAGTTGCAATTAGAGGTTGATCCACTTTCAGATATTCAGAATGATCATGGAACATGTTTTTGGATTAATTTGCACTTTTCATAAGTGCAATTGAAAACACTTTTTTTTTTAAACTTATTCAATATGATAAAGATTGCTATTTTAATTTCTACATTTGCATTATCAAAATTACAAATAGGCGAGACATATCTCTGTGATAACAGTTTATTTCTTGTTGAAGGCTTATGGTTGCCTATTTAACATTTTTTTATTTGAGCGTCACCGATGAGTCTTTTGTAGACGAAACGCGCGTCTGGCGCGAATATTAAAATCTAATCCTGGTATCTATGATGAGTTTATCTAAATTTGCTCTCATCCACTTCATTTGAACTTTTGTAGATAGTTGTCTTATTGGCAAACATCATGATTATATCTCCTTATTTTTATGTTATGTTTTGCAAGTAAAGTATTGAAGACACCATTTTTTTGCCATACATTTTTCAAAATAATTCACTTTGTTAAAAATAATTTGTTTGTAATCTGATTATATAAGACATAGTAAGTTTTTCAAGTGATAACCAATCAAAACATTTTTAATAGAGTATTGAGAAAACTTCAAACAGAAAGCCAACCAAGTATTGTGTATTTGGATTCTTACTTTTAATTGCAAGTGCTGAATTTTTAAAGATTATTGACCAGGTGACAATATGACTTGTACCCGTGATATTGGCATAAGAGTCCAGTCAATCTAGCAAAAATTTTATCCTTACCCTGAAGTAATTGCAACAGAATATTTGTAAGTTTTAATCTTAAGCATTATACCCTAAATATGCACAGAAAAAATTCCAACAATATCATATTTGAGGAAAACTAAAACATCATGATTTTCAAATTCCTATGGAGATTTGCATTGAAATAACTCTGCCAAAAAAAAGGCAGAAATATCTATAAAAATTGATACAAAATTATAACTTGACCGCTTCTATTCAACAGAATGTATTGATATTTTAGCCGTCTTTAGAGTATAACAAACTACTCTAAAGGTGTTTCATATCTTTTATCAACCTAGATTTCATAATTCATTAATTGACAATTTATAAGATTTTTCAGGCAAATCAAGGTAAAGAATCTCAAATTTAATCAAACTAATTATTAACTGAATGAATAAATAAACTAATTAAGCATTTATTCTTCTTTTAGTGTTTTATATTTCTTTAAACAAGGTAGATGATGAACAAATATAATTTACAGATATAACCAATACCAAATATTCACATTATTTTTTCAAAATGGTCACAAAGCCATAAATTTGCAATTTCTTTATTGAAAAATGTGCAAAAAATAAAATACCCATAACACTTCGGTTTTGTACATTTCATGAGCAGAAGATTATATAATATAGTCAAATACGAACTTATAACCCCATCATAGTATCATACTTTACATGAATTTTAAGAAAATCAACCAAAAACTGACAAAAAAAGACTCATTTCTGCGGAGTTATCTCCCTTTCCAATGTTAATTTCCATAAGTAATTAAAAATGCTGATTTTGAGTTTTCCTCAATTTAGATTTTATGGGACTTTTTTCTGTGTATATAAGTTTCAGGTTCAAACTTTTGACTGGACTATAAGTTCAATTCATAGTGATATTTATATACCGATTAGGAAGATTAAAATTAACAATGTGTTATGTTTACAAGATTATCCACCAAAAACCAACTGACGTCTATGCAACTACACATGAACTAGCCATAGGTCACCATACTTCCTTCATTATAGAGTATTTTTTAGAAACAGTTCAAAGCTAAATAATTCTTGATATATATACATGTACCATACATATTATATACATGTACCATACATGTATATTAACAGTAAATCAAAGTTAAAAAGGCTTGATATGACAGAATTTAAGACTATTATATATAATGTATATTTACAATCTCAAAAATTTCATTTATTTAACTAATGAAGAAGATGATTGATTCCCAAGCAGAAATTTTTATGAAGACCTTGACTGATCATGGCGAAAAAAATGAAGAATTACATCAATTGTTACGGAGAATTGATTTGCATGTAGGAGCTCAGGGAAAAGGGAATAAAACAGCCGTCCATGTTCCTGTACTTATAAAGGTATATATTTATAAAAATAATCAAGTCTAAATTGAAAACAACGCTCAAACCTACGCGTTGGATAAAAACCGCAATTTTAAACGTGTGCATGTAAAACAAATTTCGTTGAAGAGGGGTCTAAATACAGCACAAACAACACTTTACAAAAGACCAAAAAAATGAAAAAGTATATTTTAACAAAACGCATTTGACTAACAGGTCGAACAACTAATGTTCTTATAAAAATAAATATATTGTCTTTATAGTTATATCAGCTTATATACTTGCTTATAAAAAAGAAGATGTGGTATGATTGCCAATGTGACAACTCTCCACATGAGACCAAATGATACAAAAATTAACTATAAGTCACCGTATGGCCTTCAACAATGAACAAATTATTCTTAAAAATGCAGGTGTCGGAGTCTTGACCATCACCACACCATAAAGTAAATAAGTGTTGTACAAATACCAAAAAGAATAACAATGAAAAATAAAAATAAAAAAAAAAGTTGGAATGCTTTTGCCATTCTTTTCAGTGAATGATCATATATTTTTTTACATTGTATGTGTGTATATAAATTAGTAGAAATAGAATTGGCATATGAAATATTGTCTCTTATATGAGAAAGAATTACATAATTCATCCCTGCAAATAAATAACCAAAACAAACAAAAAAAAGCTTTTAATTTCTTTGATATTCATCTGATTATTTATCTTTCAATTATCTATTTATTTATTTTTGTGTCTTTCTTTTCTTTTCATTTATATTTTGATATTTAACTAATCTACAGACAAACTTAAAATATATATCTTGTTTATCCTTATAATTTACTACTTAAACAACTCAAATTCTATATCTTTCATAACCTGTGCATTTGTTATATTATATAATTATGTTTGATAATCTTAATGGTAAACTTCTTTTTTGATATTACTGGCATGGTATATAATTTTTTCAAGTATGGAAAATTGTATGTATAATACAAAAACTAACAGCTATATAAATATGTTATTTACTAATGTTAACGAAGCCGAGATAAGGTACCGGTACTTGATGTTTTTCAACTAACAAGTGTACAGATTTCAATAAAATATGAAAAATAAAAAAAAGAATAACAATGTAATAGCACATTCATTCTTGATTTCAGGAAAGTAGTAAGAATTACATACAAAACATACCCTCGCACCACCAGAGGATACAAAACATGATAGCCTTGTCTCAATTATTAGCGAAAAGAAGAAAGTTTAAATATATTATACTACTGAAACAATAAATGCATAATAGAAAACAGTAGATTAATTACGGCTAGTCAAAATTAAAGACCCACATCTTGTATTAACATTAGACAAACTCTACCATTAATAAAAGTTTCCTCAAAAGTAAGATTGTCACCTTTTCAAGATTGATTGATGATGGTTGAGGAAATTTGGACTGCCACTGGAAAATGAGGGTATATTGGATAGGGACAGAATGTTTGCCTTGCAACAGGCCACCTACAGACCCTTAAAAGAGTTGTTGCAAGGGTTTTTAACGTGCAAAGAGCGTGGCACTCTCTTTACAGAAGGCATCGGATTTAACGTCCCCATTATGACCGAACGTGGCTGCAAACTTGATACAGCACGCACAGCCAAACGGACGCCACACTTTGGCAAACGTTTTACTGCCGGTCGGAAGAAGACAGAGTGACCAATTTCTACTCCCCAGTCCTCCCTTGTGGCACACTTCTTTATTAAAATAACATCCCTCTCCTCTCCCTCTCTCTAAAATAAACGGGAAAAAAACCATTACAATTTCTTTCAGGACGAATTTTGAACGACTAATGGTTCACGTATGTTTTATGTACAGGCAATTACTTCTAGGAGATGTGGAGAAAAAATCAAACACTGCATCACAAAACTTAATGATACGCTTTACTGAGAAAGAAGCCAATACCACTAATATTGCTAGAAAAATCATAGAACAAACAAATGGAATAGAGAATTACATTTTGACGGATGGAAGAGGAAATGAGATTTATGATTCAGAGGCCACAGTTATACGTGTTGTCTTTTTCATTTTTTTGCCTTTCATTTCTAGTTCGGGCGACACAAACATTATGTATTTAAAACTCCTGTTGTAATGCGCCTGTTTGTCGCCCTTTCTAAGTGAGCAGCTCACTTAACAATCAGCTTTTTGAATTCAGTAGACTAAAATTGTCCTGCACAAAATTTTGATTATCGCATTCAATAAATGTAGCATTATTACCAACGATCGGCGAATCACCAAAAAAACATCATGATCAATGTATCAACTTATTTCAGAATTTACAATATTAAGAAATCAGTATGTCATATTACTTTATTTTATTGGCGTGTTTTGATGGATTTCATTTGTGTTACAAAAGCATGGATCGATGTATAAATGAAGATGTGTTATGATTGTTAATGATACAACCATCCAGAACAAATGAAATAGAAGTCGGCACAGATCAACTCACTGTCAATGAGCATACTCCACAAAATAGTCACTTTGTACATTAGTTTGATAAAATGAAAACTATATCAGTTATATGCAATTGATCTCTATAAATTTGTTTTTATTTTTGTAAAAAAAATATAGAATAAGAGCATGGAGACAATTGGAGAAACACCTCTTTTCAGAAAAAACATGGGAAACCATCAAGCCCTGATAATCATGGTGATGGTCGGTCATGAAGTATTTGCCACATAGTTTTAGAGAATCCCAACAAAATTGGTTTAACAAACAAGGCATCAGTTGGTATGTGATAGTTGTATTGATTCCAAAGCAACCAGAGGACAATCCGAGGATTGTAGAGAAAGAAATTTTAGCATTTTTCTTATCCCATGCATAGATTACCTTAGCCGTGTTTGGCACAACTTTTACACTCTCTTACACGCTCATTATGTGAAGAAATGGGGTGCTGACATCAGAACTGATAACAGAAGACTGTCAATGCTCTGATCAACATTTCCATATGCTAAGTTCTTCACTGGATGTTGAAACGTCAACGTAATGTCAACTTCTGAGGCTCTGATACATCTTTATCGAAAGCGTGGGGCGGTTTTGTAAATTATTTTGAAAATCATTATATATTGAGATATATGTAAACAGTATATATCAATAAAAAAGATCTACAATATCAACAATGACAAAAATTGTCAATTGATATCTTATTGGAGTTATTTTCCAATTAAGTCATTGTCAGCAATTTTAAGTATTAGGTAATTTAGGGAATGTATCCCTTACGTATTTGTTATTTGTTGATGGTGTAGATTAATCATTCAGAACTCCTGTCCTGCCGTTTCCTACTTTCATAATTACACGACGAAAGTATGTAGGACAGCAACTTACAGGACAATAAATCACAATTATTTTTTGTACGTCAAACAGGAAATGGAAAATAAATTTGTCGTGTATAGTATGAAGAGGTTAGATATACGATTTCTACATGAAAAATTAGAATGTGTCCTGTTGTGCATGCACACCTCTTGTAATCACTTTTAAACGCACTCATCAAATTGAGCACCAAATGGACAAGGCAGGCATACTGCCGGCTTGCACAAAGCAGGGTCAGTATCACTAGAAAAACAAATGGCTAGAACGCCGGTAAAAGTCTAGAAATAGACTAAACATCTAAAAACTAGCCATTTGGTACTTTATTAGCTTTCATACTCTAATTTTTGCCCTTTCCATAATTTGTAGCCTTTACGTTCAGCACTTTAGAACTTTTCTGTTACCCCTCTCATAATCTCAGATACCAGTGACCCTTCAGTAATTTGCCTTTAAAATGTTTGTATTAATGTGTATTCATTTTACAAATTTTAAATTGAAAACAGGATTTTGAAATTTATTAATATAATATTTTGTACATAATCGACAATGCATCGTAAGCCTTCCTCTAAAGGCTGATTGGTATTAAAAAAAAACTTTTTGGAATATCTATACTATCAGCAATATGTAATAAAAGACAACCAAGCTTAAAAGAAAATTGATTACAACAGAGAAATATGTTTCATCAACATAAACCCAGGAGATGAACATTTCGGGAATCGTGGTTTATTTTGAATTTAGTCATAAAAGACTAATATTGACTTTTAACCTTCAAAATGTCATTACTTCAATACTAAAACATGTAAATGTAATGTTTTTGACCAGGTAGGGGTTGGGTTTTATAGTAATGTCCCCTTGAAATTTCAACTGACCAGTACTTACCGCTGGCAAGGCCAACCATGAGAGAAATATTTCTATTGATGTTGAGGTGACAGAAGATAAGATTATGGTCATGACTTTATAAATATTAGATTAACCAAGTTCTAACATTACACTTGCAAAAAGGTTTTAATATGAGGTTAGTTGATCAGAGGTGTCAACTAGTACTTCACTTGAGGATTTGCGATCTCTCTTAGATTTTCTAAAAGTTAAGCCAATAATGAAGCTTTTAAATGACTTAATAAATGCATATCTCAAAAACAGTTTCCATATTTATCCTTTGTACGATGTATAATTGGCACAGGGATATTAAAGACTATAACAAAAATAATTTATAAATTTCAGACTTGAAATCATGTTATGAGGTAATTCCTTGGTTAAGCCCCATATTAGTGGAGGGAATATGGATGGCCAGATTATACACCAGATTTTCTGTAGAAAAACTATTAACTTACAACCGTCGAAGCAACTTCTTGAGGTAAGTTTACTTAATTCATTTGTTCTTGTACCTCAGCTGAGGTCAAGATAAGGATAGGGTCTTTTGGGTACTTCCCTCCTCCTCTTTTCCATACAATTGGGTTCTGCAGTTTTATTTTTAGCTCACCTGACCCAAAGGGTCATGGCATGAATGTTGCTTATGAGGTGCTGACCAAGTGTTGTTTCTTTGTTGCCGACCCCTCATCCTAGATGGCCACCAGCAGTGGTCTTAGTTTAACATTGGACCCTATTGGAAATACACACAAAAGTCTTCTTCTAGAAAACTGCTGAATGGTTTGAAACAAAACATGACATGAATGTTTCTTATGAGGGGCTGACTAAGTGTTGCTACTTTGTTGCCGATCCGTCATCTGAGATGGCCATCAGCAGGGGACCTAGTTTAACATAGGACGGTGACCCTATGGGAAATACATACAAAAATCTTTTTCTAGAGAACCACTGAATTGGTTGAAAGCATTTCATTTAACATGACATGAATTTTCCTTATGAGATGCTCACCAAGTGTTGTTACTTTGATGCCTTCCTGAAAAAAAAATTATAATTCTGAAAATGTTGAAAAATTGTTGCAAAACTGGATGTTACCTTGTCCTATGCAGTGTTTTATTGATTCATTGATAGTTGGTTGCTTAACGTCCAATGGCAAATCTTTCATGCATGTTCAGGACGAGAAAAAGTGAGCGAATATACAATAGGTAGGTCTTATATTAGAGGCCATCCCCTCGTAGAGTTGTTGCAAGGGTTCTTAACGTGCAAAGAGCGTGGCACTCTCTTTACACGAAGCATCGGATTTAGCGTCCCCATTCAGACCGGACGTGACTGCAAACTTGATACATCGACGCTATCAATCAAATTATTTATTTCTAAATTTAACGCTATAAGTTATGAAGGAAATATGGATTCAGAATGTTTTGTTAAGTCATCTGCTTGTTTCAATATTTTTATCGCCTTCCAATTTCGTTAAATGGTCGTTTCCTTCAGGTTGCAAAAACTCGACTCTCTAATTGATAAGAAAAATAAAAAAATAAAACGGAAAGTAAACTTTGCTAAGGATTATGAAGGTGAAGTAGAAACATTCGTAAATACCACTCAAAATAATTCATACATTCAGATGGAGATGATGAAAGGAAGGACATATCTCAACCAAAAAAGGAAAAATAAAAAATAAATAATTGAAAGTTATCAAAACGGAAAGTAAGTTTTGAAGAGGACGATGATGGTGAAGACGAAACCTTCAGTACGTCCCAAAGTTGGTTTCCGTTCTCTAACTTTAATCCATTGAAGGGCCAATTATATAAAATTTTATCCAAAGATATCAAATTTTGTAAATTAAGTACTGTATCTTTGTATTCCCCAGGACTGGAATGATGTGGGAAATGCCTATAATGACTTACTACAATTAAAACAATTCATGGGACCTCAATGATAAATCTATCATTAGTTTACCATGGGTAGGGCCTGTATGTCTATTCTTCACCTCTCTGTATCCCTTAAGGTAAATTATTTCTCATTTAGGGTCAACATGTGGTAAAAAATATTTGCGATATTGAATAACAAGTTTCTGCCTTTGGACTAAACAAGATGATGAGAAGTGGTTACCTGCTTTTAAAATTCATAATTATACAGAATTTCCATAGTCGGACAAATCAGATGGTAACAGTTATTTTATCGATTCCTTCATTGAATTATTTTACTTATCACCCTGGTATATTTCTTGAAATAATTATTACCTGACATATCTAGTTTTGGCAGTTATGAAGAAGTAATAAAAATTCATGACTTATTTCATGTCATTTTGGATGACTCATGGAATGTGAAAGGGGTAGTAGAGAAAGGTAACCTCCGAGGGGAGTGTGAACAAAAAAATAAGTCGGAAAACGGAAGACCCCAGTTATGAAGGCGTGGGGGTCTTATATACAAGATTTCTAGTTTTAAATGCATCTTCATATATAAAACTGAAAAGAAGAAAAACATATTTTATATCGTTAGCGTAAAGCTTTAGTGAACTTTTAAGGCATGGATTGGTACCAGGAATGTTTTCCAACAAAAGATTTGCCACCGACATCTTTTTACGACCAAGCCAAAGAGACATGGACCCACGACACATTGGCACAACTTGTGGATAAATATGTCTTTCCATCTTGGAGTGGTCTGTTGCAGATGACCATGTTGGAGAAGGTATTTAACTATTTTTACTCACAACTATGAATTTCCTTTTTATGGACCCCAAGGGTGACTGGGGAATAGAAGTATGGTCACCATTGGTCTTCCTCCGACCGGCAGTAAAACCCTTGCTAAAGTGGGGCGTCCGTTTGGCTGTGCGGGATGTACAAATTTGCAGCCACGTCCGGTCAGAATGGGGACGTTAAATCCGATGCCTCGTGTAAAGAGAGTGCCACGCTCTTTGCACGTAAAGAACCCTTGCAACAACTCTTTGAGGGGTCCGTAGGTGACCTGTTGCAAGGCTAAATTTCTGTCCCTATCCAATATACCCTCATTTCCCGTGGCAGTCTAAATTTCTCCGACCTCAACCCCAGACGCCTCTATTACAGAACCTACCTATTATATTTATTGTTAATTTGTTTTTGTCCTGAATATGCATGAAATATTTGTCACTGGACGTTAAGCAACCATCAATCAATCAATCCTTTTTATGGTGAAAACCCCTATACTTGATTTATAAACTTTAAAAACCGACCAAAAGTAATGACCAGATATGACTGTTCATTGGATGCCAATTCTTTTTTCAAACCCTTCCACTTATATAATTATGTGATCGGACACTGTTTGGCAGACGTGATGATGGGTCGGAGACATTTGGACAAACACTGAAAATTAGGGTATATTGAATAGGGACAGAATGTAAAAATGGTAAACAAAACAACACATTTCAGCGTTTACACTCTACTTTGTTTAAATAAAATCAGCAGGTAAAAATGATGATTTAATCTTGTAAATGTCATTATTAATTGTAAACAATTTCTCTTTTTAGGTAAAAAGCTGTAAATATTCTGTTGCAGCTGTGGCAGTTATTGTAACTGCCACAGCCATTTCCATGATATCCAAAAATTATCAACTTCCGGTAAGTATTAAACTTATTTACAATAAATATTTACTTTTTGATAATTTAAAAGTCAGAAATGTAAGATGATTGCAATTGACACATATATATATAAAAGGGCACCTAATGACGTTCAACAACGAGCAAACCCATACCACAATCATAGTCACTAAGCCCCCTAAATGACAATTGTTGGTTGCTTAACGTCCAGTGTATGATTTATTTAATAATGTTCCATTTACAAATATTGTTTCATTCTTAAAAGAAATTGGAATATATCATAAAATATAAAAAAATATTGTTATATTTAAAACGATTTTAATTTTTATCACGTTATCTTAGTGTTGATTTTTATTTGTAAATAATCAATTTGCTTTAGTCTAGAATTTTAGTTTATTGAAAGACCTTTTGTCTGATTTTAAAAATATACCTTAAATTGTTATAATATTCGAATTAGCTGTCGCCGCGATATAGCCTTTCTGTGCTAATGCGGCGTAAAGCAAACAACAATCAATCAATCAATCAACCAAAACTGACCATATTTGCACTTTATCAAGTAAATATATATAGCTGCATAGTAATTCAGTTATATTTTCAGGTCAGGAGGGACTGTATAATACAAATTACAGCTATATTAGAACACAATGACTAAACAAACTTTGTTCGCATCAATTTATAGTGCCTGCATGTCCTCTTTTTATTCAAAATATTGAATCGTAAACTAATTACAGTAATTTTCATACCTGAGACTGACTCGTAAAACAAAATTATTTGACCGCATCAACCAAAACTGACCATATTTGCACTTTATTATGTAAATCTTTATAGCCGCATAGTAAATCAGTTATATTTTTTTTATCAGGATGGATTGTATAATACAAATGACAGTAATATTGGAAAACAATGACTACAAAATTTTGTTTGCATCAATTTATAGTGCCAGCATGTCCTCTTTTTATTAAAAATATTGAATCATAAACTAATTACAGTAGTTTTCATACCTCAGACTGACTCGTATAACAAAGTTATATGTCCGCATCAACCAAAACTGACCATATTTGCTCTTTTTTATGTAAATCTTATAGTCGCATAGTAAATCAGTAATATTTATACATCAGGATGGATTGTATAATACAAATGACAGCAATATTGGAAAACAGACCAAACAATTTGGTTTGCATCAATTTATAGTGCCAGCATGTCCTTTTTTTATTCAAAATATTGAATCGTAAACAAATATCAATAGTTTTCATACCTCAGACTGGCTTGTATAACAAAATTATTTGTCCACATCAACCAAACTGACCATATTTGCACTATATCATGCAAATCTATATAGCTGCATCGCAAATCAGTTATATTTTTAGATCGGGAGGGACTGTATAATACAAATAACAGTAATTTTAGAAAACAATGACCACAAAATTGTGTTCGCATCAATTTATAGTGCCAGCATGTCCTCTTTGCATTCAAAATATTGAATCATAAACAAATATCAGAAGTTTTCATACCTCAGACTGACTCGTATAACAAAATTATTTGTCCGCATCAACCAAAACTGACCATATTTGCACTTTATTATGTAAATCTTAATATCCGCATAGTAAATCAGTTATATTTTTATATCAGGAATGAGGATGGATTTTATGATACAAATGACAGCAATATTAGAACACAATGACAACAAAATTATCTAGAAAAGGTGACTGATTTAAGGTCACATCTTTTACAGTTAGCTAGGAAACGTTACTCTTTAGGGTCTTGTCTAATACAATTATCTGGAAAAAATGAAAGATTTCAGGTCAAATTAAACCAATTATCTAGAAAAGTGGCTTATTATAGGTCACATCTAATACAATTATATTCAAAAGTAAAATGTAAAATATAAAAAAATAACCATTACAAATTGACCGATTTAAGGTCACATGTAATACAAATATCGATAAAAAAAATGTTTGAATGTATCGTAAGATGTAATAGAATTAAAGATACAGAAAGTGTCCGATTTAAGGTCACATCTAGTGAATTTATCTTGAAAAGGTGACCGATTTAAGGTCATATCTGATACAATTATCTTGAAAAACTGGAATTTAATGCAAAATTATCAATACAGAAAGTGGCCGATTTAAGGCTACCTCTAATACAATTATCTAGAAAAGGTGACCGATTTAAGGTCACATCTTTTACAGTTAGCTAGAAAAAGTTACTCATTTAGGGTCTTGTCCAATACAATTACCTGGAAAAAATGGAAGATTTCAGGTCAAATCAAACCAATTATCTTGAAAAGTGGCTTATTATAGGTTACATCTAATACAATTATATTCAAAAAGTAAAATGTAAAATATAAAAAAATAACCATAAAAGACGAAAATGTTCCTGAAAGTTCCTGAAAAGGGGAAAGACATGCGTCTTTTCAGCATAAACAGACGGTTGTATCGATACATTCCAACATAGTGTCGAATCGCGTCGAAAAAAAATATACTTTTTTTTGTCCACATGTTTTATGTGTTAAACTCAGCTTTTCACACTCATTTAATGCAATTAAAGTAAACATTTTTCCAAAAAACTCTCCAACATATACATATTAAAAGCAATGTTTTACTTTTAACATAACTATATAATTAAGAAAGAAAAAATACAACAAAATCATAGTTTAAATGTGCAGCAGGAATTAATGTGTAGCTACGACAAACATGTATGGTCGTTCGGGATGTCTAAATATCAGATCTAAGTCTTGGTCTGTTGTCAAGTAACTAACTGTTTAATTTAAAAATTATAACTCTTGGTACAAGTTCCTTATATTCCTCTGTAAGCAGACATTTATGTAAGACACATGCAAACACACTTTAATTTAATTTTCAGGTTCAACAATTCATCAGGAGATTTTGAGAAATTTTTGGCGTTTATGTGGAAATAAGCAGGCCTTAGCAAGTAAATACCCTATTTCAAAATTCAACCTAGGAAATGATGTTAAAAAAGCACTAGATATTGACTTCTCAAATGATACTTCATATATACATCCACCATTTATATGCGATTGTTGTCGTTTAAAGCTCTCAAGGTGGAGGAAGAAAAAAAATCTGAAATTGAAAGCGAGCATAAATATTAATGTTTTTGAGTTTAAAGAACATGACAACTCTTCCTGTTTGATATGCGAAGAACTTACTGACAGCGCAGTGATATACAGTGACTTTTTTTTATTGTTGTAAAGATTTTGGTTATGCAGTGACTGAAAATGAAAATGATTTTTTAATTTTTAAAATTGCTATTTTTACAGAAAAATTTAATGACCGAATTTACATTAACAAAAAGGACAAAAGTTGGCAAATTTTTATTCAAGATAAATCCAAAAGCAAGCACTTTGAAAATATACCGGCAAAACTAACTAGAGAATCTTTGAAAATATTATTGAAACTGTTATCAGAACTAAGAATTTGTGAGGGTAACAGAGGATTTGATGAATTATGTCGAGGAAGGTCAGAGACCAATCCAGCGGTATTTTTTGCCCAGGATGGACAAACTGTAACTGCTTATGAAGAAGTTAGTTTTAACCATGTTAAGACAGTCCGTCACAGCAACTGCTCACTTTTGCTTAAATCAGAGGGATGTTGTGTTCAAACTTTAGGAAAGTTTGATATGTAATGTTTAAACGTCAGGGAAAAAAATTAGAAATTGACCCCACAACTTTAAATTCTAAAATTAGAAATGATTATTTAACTAGTGACCAAAAAGCTGAGAAACTATCGACTTTGAAAGAACAAAATGTACAGCTGAAAAGAAAAGTAACTGATCTGGAAACAAAATTATCTGAAGTACTATCCAGCCAAGGTGAACATTTAAACGATAATTTAGATTCCTCTTTGAAACAAATCATTTTAGAACACGAAGATAGTTTAAATTCTCTACCAGATAGTTCTCCACAAAAACTTCTTTGGACTCAACAACTAAAAGATGTAAAGAAAACAGACAAACGGCAAATGAGATGGCATCCAACCATAATAAAGTGGTGTATAGCCATTCATAGCAAGTCGTCAAAAGCCTATGATCTTATGCGGAAATCAGGTTTTTTGAATTTACCACATGAAAGTACATTACGGGATTACACCCATTTTACAACAGCAACATCAGGGTGGAATTAAAAAATTGTCGATAGAATTAAAGATGACATAAGATTTGAAAAACTGGAAAAATTTCAAAAGAATGTGATCCTTCTTTTTGATGAAATTAAAATTAAAGATGGACTTGTTTACTCCACAGAGACTGGTGAATCATTGGATTTCTTGACTTGGGGGATGTAAATAATGAAATTGAAAAACTTGTAAATATTTGTAGAAGAGGTGATGATTCAGATGATGAGTTGCAGCCTTTAGCTACTCACATCATAGCCTTTATGGTACGTGGGATTTTTTTGAAATTGCATCAAGTTTTTGGTCACTTTCCATGCACTGGTTTCAACAGTCACCAATTATATTGGAGTGTTTGGTCAGCTGTTGGAATTTTAGAATGTGCTGGATTTCATGTCCGTGCTTTGGTCTGTGATGGAGCGACTCCTAACAGAAAATTTTACAGAATTCATGGTGTTCAGCAGGATAGTTTGACATTTTATTCTGAGAACAGATACCAGTTTGGAAGCAGAATATATTTTATATGTGATCCACCACACTTAATGAAAACTACCCGCAACAACTGGGAAAACACAAACTGGCATAACAAAACCAGAAACTTAGAGGTACTAATATTATCTTGAATAATTTTTTTCTCAGCATACTTTAATAAATGTAACATTGCATTTGGCCAACAATGGTTTGTAATATCCTATCGTTATATATATATTTAAATGGTATAATAATTATCTCCTTTTTTATGGTAAATAAAAAGTCAAGAAAAATTAAGTGGTGGTTTAAACTGTATATGCACAGCTTCTATAGCTGTTAATTTCTGTGTCATTTGGTCTCTTGTGGAGAGTTGTCTCATTGGCAATCATACCACCAAATCTTTCATTTTTTATATATACATATGTTTTCTTACAAGTACATGAATATCATTCAATTTATGTCATTTGCAGTTTGATCGTCAACAAATAACTTGGCCACACCTTGTCACACTGGTTGAAGGTGAATTACATGGACAAAATGGACAGCCAGGAGGGTTACGAATGCTTCCAAAACTGACTAATAAACACCTTAGACTTACACCTTCTTTAAGAATGAAAGTGAAATTAGCTACACAGGGATATATTTTTATACATGAATGCTCATTTATAAAAAGATTGCAGACAGCTGTTTCTAGTTATACGTTCCTCAGCCATGTCAGTAACTCACAAATTACAAAGTATGAATAAGTATGAAATACCAAAATATAAACCAAAGGTTAAAAATATGGATATAGAAGAACCTACCCTTGATGAAACAGTACTTCTACTGATATGTATAAAAATAAGGAGACGTGCAAATATAGGACATTTACTGTAGGGAAGTGCAGAGAACAGTCATATAAGTACATATATATATATATATACACAAGCTTTCATACTCTAAGCATATGTTTACCAGATATTTGTAAACATTGATTGATTGTTGGTTGCTTAACGTCCAGTGGCAAATATTTCATGCATATTCAGGATGAGAACAAATTAACAATAAATACAATAGGTAGGTTCTGTAATAGGGGCGTCCGGGGTTAAGGTCGGAAAAATTTCGACTGCCACGGGAAATGAGGGTATATTGGATAGGGACAGAAATTTAGCCTTGCAACAGGTCACCTACGGACCCCTCAAAGAGTTGTTGCAAGGATTCTTAACGTGCAAAGAGCGTGGCACTCTCTTTACACCAGGCATTGGATTTAACGTCCCCATTCTGACCGGACGTGGCTGCAAATTTGTACATCTCGCACAGCCAAACGGACGCCCCATTTTAGAAAGGGTTTTACTGCCGGTCGGAGGAAGACCAATGGTGACCATACTTCTATTCCCCAGTCCCCCTTGGGGTCTATTTGTAAACAAGGAGTGTTAAAGACTGCTTTCGAGATATTTACCGGGACTTGGAACTATACTGAAATCAATACTGCTTTTCTTTTTTATAGGTCCTCAGTAGTAGTGTAGCAAGAGCCTTTGAACTTGTTGACAGACTACGACCAATAACACGATCAACTCGCAAGTTTATAGTTTATATGGACACATTCTTCGATTGTCTAAATGTTTCCAGGTTAAACTTAGACAACAGGAAAAGAAAATGCACCCTTGGGCCATACCAAAATATTGCTGATTGGAGACTTGAGGTACATCTTTATATTTTTTTTTCTAGTCGATCATTTCAAACAGATCTCATATTATTCACCAGGTTATTTGTCACAACATGTATAGTTTAAGAAAATGTTCCAAATTTGTTCAGAAAATTTAATAAAAAAAAACAACATATTATAGCATTATATCTGTTAGTTGACATATTGTGGAGGCTGTTCAAATTAATTCCTATGAAAAATATATATCAGTTTTAGTCAAAATGTTTTAATCTTTTCAGGATAAACTGTGTATTCCATTGATGTACAGTCATGTGAAACTACATCAAACAAAATATTTTGCCCAAAAGGTGTAATATTTTTAAAAGTTAAAACTGAATTATTTCTTATTATAGTGGCTAGAACAAGATTTTCTTCAGTTTTTGCGAGAGTGGGAAAACCAATCAAATGCCAGACTTGACATTTCAAAAGAGAAACGGAAACGACTATGCCTCAGCAGAGAAACTTTGGAGGGATTAAGGATTACAGGTACATACCTTTTGTACATTTATTACTGAATATAAAATTAAAACCTATTTCACTATACATTGTACATTATAATAGACAACAGTACTTTCATACCTTAGTCACATTTTCTGTGGTTAAAAGGGTCATCAGAAAATGTTAGCTTTATTGAACCAATGCTTTTAAGTTTAAATGCTACTTAAATTGACAATTACATGTACATTGTATGAGATTGTGTTTTGTGTACTATTGTTTGTCTGTTTGTCTTTTTTTAGGCCATGCCCTTGTCAGTTTATTTTCAACTTACGAGTTTGAAAGTCCCTCTGATATATTTTGCCCCTCTTTTAATACGCCCGTCAAAATTTTGACGGGACGTATTATGGTATACAAATGTCGTCTGTCCTTCTGTCTGTCCAGCGTAAACATGTTGCACCGTAACTTGAGAACGACTTATCCAAATTTCATGAAACTTAACATAGTTGTTTCTTATAATGGTCAAATGATCTGTATACTTTTTGGTGAAAATAAGATTAAAAAAGGGGAAGGGGTTTTCACATGTCTCGCCGTATCTCAAAAACGATTTATGATTATTGCTTAAAATTTTACACACTACTTAGTTATATTAATATAAAGATCTGTATACTTTTTGGTTTTGATTCAAAATTTTATTTTAGAGATATTGATTTTTTTTTTTTAAAAAGGGGGGTTTTCACATGTCGCGCAGTATCTCAAAAACGATTTATGATTATTGCTTAAAATTTTACACACTTCTTAGTTATATTAATCTAAAGATCTGTATACTTTTTGGTTTTGATTCAATATTTTATTCTAGAGATATTGAGTTTTTCGTAAAAAAGGGGGGTTTCGCATTTCGCACCGTATGTCAGAAACTATTTATGATTATTGTATAAAAATTCACACACAAGACGATGGGTGTATCATGCGCTCATGGCGCGTCTGCTTATTCATGAGTTTTTACAGATCTTTATTTTACCAAATTTATGTTCTTTAAAATTTTTTTTAAAAAAATCTTTCAGTGAAATCATTTACCAAGTTAGTTCGTGAACTGCTTTCTGAACCTGGAGTTCAGTATGTTCTTAGTGGGAAGTTTAGCCAGGATCCTCTGGAAATATACTTCAGCAAACAGAGAGGTTGTGGGGGGCAACAATGACAATCAAACTGTGCTGGATTTTAACAGGAATGCAAGACATATCTTTGTAGCTGGAACGGCAGCAATAAGAGGAGCTGCCCGTGGAAATTGTAGTGTTGACCCAAATGATGGAATGCCCGTTTGTGGAGCACCTTTACAGAGGAGACAAAAGCCAAGATAAAGTTAAATTAGGTAAAGTATAGTACTTTTATTTATTTATAAAGTACAAAACAAAATCCTTTCAGTTACTTTTCAATTGTTTTCTCAAACCTTTTTGACCCTTTTTAGAGGTATTATCATTCTTGATTTTCATCAGGAAGATACAAGATTGAGCAAACGCATGTAATCGCAGTTTAATCCATCTGTCAATGATAATGCCAAACAAAACCGTACTCATGTCCTCATTCAATTCGCAAATTGATTCCCAACCCAACTGTACTATTCTGCTTTCTGTCAATTTCACAGTCAGTTCTTGTTTTATTGATTGATTGTTGGTTGCTTAACGTCCAGTGGCAAATATTTCATGCATATTCAGGACGAGAACAAGTTAACAATTAATACAATAGGTAGGTTCTGTAATAGGGGCTTCCGGGATTAAGGTCGGAGAAATTTAGACTGCCACGGGAAATGAGGGTATATTGGATAGTGACAGAAATTTAGCCTTGCAACAGGTCACCTACGGACCCCTCAAAGAGTTGTTGCAAGGGTTCTTAACGTGCAAAGAGCGTGGCACTCTCTTTACACGAGGCATCGGATTTAACGTCCCCATTCTGACCGGACGTGGCTGCAAATGTGTACATCCCGCACAGCCAAACGGACGCCCTAATTTAGCACGGGTTCTACTGCCGGTCGGAGGAAGACCAATGGTGACCATATTTCTATTCCCCAGTCACCCTTGTGGGTGACCACAATGGAAATACTATCTCGACCGATATTGAAAATAATTCGAATGACGGTAAAGATACATCCGGCAATATCCATTGTGATTTGCCTACGCAGGGAAAACGAGCTAAGAGAAAATTATTCTTCCGTCTAGATATTCACCATGTCAACTACAAAATGTAGTTCAAAGAAATAGAAGAAACATCAAGAGCGTCAACGTTTACACTTTTTACAAAGGATCATCTGTAGCATGTATTGGTATCTTAAATCGAGTCTGTACACATTTTAAACCGATCATTGGAAGTATGTACCAACTTCTAAAGGTTTACATAAATTCCGACACAATCTCACGGAAAGCCATATAAGTTTTCATTGCGATCTCTTTGCATGGCATTAGACAGAAGTAGTGACATTAGGATCAGTATTAAAGTTTTAAGAGGCTATACTAAATGGTTCAGCAGGTATTTACTGTTAGAAGTACAGATACACCCGCATGCACTTGTTTTACTACTGCTCATATTTTCTTGTCTTCTAAAACTTAAAGATTTCGTCTTCAAGCTATTGTTCCACTACTAAACTGTCTATTCTACTTACTAGTACACTTGGTACAATCAAAAACCTGGTAATAAATTGTTCAAATAAGGCCTTTGAAAATAGTGGAATTAATTACTTTTGGAGTGTCAAAAAATCGTTGTACCAAGTCAGGAATATGAAAATTGTTATCCATTCGTTTGGTGTGTTTGTTTTATTGATTTTGCCATTTGATTGGGGACTTTCCTTTTTTTTAGAATTTTCCTTGGAGTTCAGTATTTTTGAGATTTTACTTTTTGGATGTTCTCGATAAATTGCATGCTTATATTGGTGATTTCGAATCTGTTCAAAGTTTTGATTTTTATACCCTATATACCACGTTGCCTTATTATCTTATTAAGAAAAATTCACACACCTGATTAAACTGGCATTTAAAAAGTCGGAATGCGAATATGTATGTTCAAACTATTTTATGTCATTTTTTAGTAACAACAAACAAAACAACTAGGTCAATTGGACCTGCTTTGATACTATAACTGCCCTTGAATTTTTACTAGACAACATTTTTGTTCGCAATTGAGATTCCGTATATCGTCAGTTTATCGGAATTCCCATCGGGACTAACTGTGCACCACTTATTGCGGATCTGTTTCTGTATTGTTATGAGTTACAATTTATGACTAAAATCAGCAGACTAAAAAATATGTAATACAGGCTTTTCAGAATTTACAGGAAAATTGTGTAAATGACGCATACTTTTAATCTTTCCTTTATACAATTCCCCCCGGTGGATCGCTATCCTTGCCGTGGTCGGGGGGCTTGCGTGTCTCAGTGACCCCAAAAGCTATGCCAGCTGGAGCTTCGTCTCCTGGTAGGGTTACCCATGCTGGACAGGTCGAAGGATAGAGACCAGACTAAAGTGATCCGAACATCGTACGAGTTGCCCGATGTTTTGAATAAAATAGGCTCTCCAACCCGTTGGCCGTGGGTTGCTACCCGTGTCGGTGGTTGACGAGGTCCTTGCGGATGAGGGCTGTAGTCAGACTCCTTACGGTCAGAAAATACCCGGACGGACGAGACTATAGTTCAATAAGCTGCTTTGGCTCTGATATCATCTAAACGGGAGGTCGGATGGACCCGGTTCGATCAATCGGCTGGTCATGTCGAGCCCTTCAGTTAATCCTCAACAATAAGCTTTCTTGTAACAATTTTCATTATATACACATGTATTTAAATTAAGCTATTTATATTTCGGATAACTGAAGAAGGCGATGGCTCATGGGTCAATCAAGTGGTACGCTTTCTATTTCGCTTGATGGATACGCTCTGCTTGAGTGCTAATTTTGGGGACAGGCTGCATTATACTTGCAGCTTGCTTTCAGCATTAGCGCTTGACCCCGGCTCGCCACGGAAACACAGCATCGCCCTTGTAGGCACTCCGAGGTGGGTGGATGACAAGGATAGTGAATCTTTCTCCTTTCATATGGCAAACAAAAACCAAACATCTCAATTAGCTTCAACAAAAAAAAGAAAATGTGATGACTCTGCGCCCTGTCAGGAAGATGATAGTTGGCCCCGATTTATTGTAATAAAAGGAACAGATGAAAAACCAGTTTCAAAAATATCTCCTTTTGTAATTCATAAACAAATTCAAAGCATTGCTGGTACAGTTAAAAAAGTTTCAAAAATGAGATCAGGGAATTTGTTGGTTGAATGTTCCAACAAAAGTCAATCAACAAATTTGCTGACCATGACAAAAATTACAGACTTTTCTGTTTCTGTCTCTCCTCACAATAGTTTGAACAGTTGCAAAGGAATCATTCGAGACAGAAGTCAATATCTGGGTGATCTTACCGTGGAAGAAATTAGTGATGAATTAACAAACCAAGGTGTATCTGATGTTGTTAGATTTCAAATAAAAAAGAATGGAAATATAACCAAATTAAATACATATCTTTTGACCTTTAAAACTCCAACTCCTCCCTCATCTATTACATTAGGTTGCTTCGGAATCAGAGTTGACAGATTCATCCCTAACCCAATTCGATGCTTCACCTGTCAAAAGTTTGGTCATGGAACCAAACAATGTCGTGATACGCAGAGATGTTTCAAGTGTTCTGGCGAAGGACACGAGGGAACAACCTGTAGCTCTGAATCTTCAAAATGCGTAAACTGTGGTGAATCCCATTTTTCATCATCTAGGGACTGCCCTGTTTACCTGAAAGAAAAAAATATTATTAAAATAAAAACAGAAAGAAACATCAGTTACCCAGAAGCTAAACAGATAGCTTCTGTTTCGAGTGATCCTCTAGTTTCGAACAAACCATCGTACGCCAGCAAAGTTGGCCGCTCATTCAGTCATGAGAATACACAAACTCGCATGACGTGGCCAATTGATGCTGAAACTTTTACAATGTTGCCTGTTCAATTAGAAACTTCCGATAAATTAATTATTCCAAGAAAATCAAAGCCTTCTAAAACCAGTACTCAGTCAACTCAATCTTCCTTACGGAGCTCAATGTCATTATCTAAAAAAAATGAAAAAAAGAAATCAGATAAAAAAGATGCAGTTAAATCAGACAGTTGGGGCGGTGAATCTGTCTGGGATCTTCCCAGTGACATAGATGATTCTTCCATCTCAAATAGTCTTCCTTCATCTGCATCTAAAAAGTTATCTTCTACACCCAGTACAAAGTCTACTAGAGCCCCGTCTCCTCTTCGTTCTCCAGAAAAGAAGGATGTCCCAAAGAAGCCAGTAAATACATCCTCTCAGAAGTCTTCTGATTCGAGGTCGCGGGGTAGGGGTCGAGGCGGAGTAAAAGCAGCCGCGTGTGGTCCTGGAGATCGACGACTCTCCTCACACAACAGATTTTCAACACTTATCGACGAAACTGAAATGGAAATCGAAAGTGTTCCGCCACCCGAAAGATCACAATCTCAGGGTGAGCGAAATAAGAATGCTGGCAAACTCGACAGCATTCGCGTTTCTATTTTCAAATCATGACTAATATCATCCAATGGAATTGCCGAGGTCTTAAAATAAATCTTCTCGAGTTAACGCTTCTAGTTCAGTCATTTTTACCTTCTGCATTTTGTCTTCAAGAAACTCATTTAAAAGAAAGTGACAATGTATCTTTAAAAGGATACAACATGTATAGCACATTTTCTAGGGTAGATGAACGTGCTGCAGGCGGATCATCCATTTTTGTGAAGGACAACGTCATTCATAGCACAGTCCAACTCACCACGGATCTGCAGGCAGTTGCAATTCGTTTATCATTAGATAAAACAATTACATTATGTTCTATATATATTCAACCCAATTCAATTATAGATAAAGCTAAACTCAAAAACCTCACTGATCAATTACCCTCACCATTTATACTTATGGGCGACTTCAATGCCCACAACCCTTTGTGGGGAAGCAAGTCTCATAATATCAAAGGTAAGATCATTGAGGACTTTGTCTCTCAAGAAGGATTATGCATTTTTAATGATGGATCTAATACTTATCTTCATCCTGAAAACGGGTCTTATTCTGCTATTGATATCACTATTTGCGATCCCTCTCTTCTTCTGGATTATTCATGGCGTGTTCATGATGATCTATGTGGAAGTGATCACTTTCCAATAGTACTTGAACATCTTTTTACTTCTGCCCAACAGAGAGTACCACGTTGGAAACTTGACAAGGCGGACTGGTCCTTGTTTGAGAATCTCTGTCAAGCGGAACTTCAGTCAAAGATGTTTGAGACTGTACAAGATCCAATTTTAACTTTTAATACAGTTTTGACGTCAATTGCTGACAGAACTATTCCTAAGACCTCGGCAAATCCGAAACATCCCAGCAAACCATGGTTTGATGATGCTTGTGATCAAGCAATAGGTGACCGTAAAAAATCTGAAAGACGGTTCAATCAACAACCAACGACGGAAAACTTGAGTAATTTCCGTGTTTTTCGCGCTAAGGCACGGCGGACTTGCAGGCAAGCACGACGAACGTCTTGGAAGAAATTTGTCTCGGAGATAACATCTCGCACTCCGATGACAAAAGTATGGAACATGATACAAAAGATAAAAGGTAAAAATTCTAAAGCCACAGTTAAACATTTAAAAAATGGCAATGATTTATTAACATCTGAAAAGGATATTGCCAACAAGCTTGGTGAAACTTTTGCGAAATCTTCTTCTTCTAACAACTACAGGGAAGATTTTAAAAAAGTTAAAAAACAAAAAGAAAAAATTAAATTAAACTTCAAATCAAAAAATGGTGAAAATTATAATAAACTCTTTTCTCTTGAAGAACTTAAAACATCTCTGTCAAAAGCCCATGATACAGCTTGTGGGCCTGATAATATTCACTACCAACTGTTAAAACACTTGCCAGATTCCTCGCTGGAAGCTCTTTTGCAGCTTATGAATAACATCTGGGAATCTGGTGATTTACCATCAATCTGGAAGCTTGCAACCGTCGTGCCTATTCCAAAACCAAGTAAAGATCACACGGATCCTATTAATTATCGGCCAATTGCTCTTACCAGTTGTGTCTGTAAAACACTAGAACGGATGGTCAATGATCGCCTTGTTTGGTTCCTGGAATCCAATGGGCTTTTAGCCAATATCCAGTGTGGATTCCGCCAAGGTCGCAGTACTCTTGACCATCTTGTTCGATTCGAATCATTTGTCCGTAATGGTTTTGCGAAAAATGAACATGTAGTGTCGGTCTTTTTCGATCTAGAAAAAGCCTATGATACTGCATGGAAGTATGGTATTTTAAAAGATCTCTTTGATATGGGGTTGAAAGGCAATATGCCAAATTTTATTTCGAATTTTCTATCTAACAGACAATTTAATGTTAGAGTAAATTCAACCATGTCTGATCTGTATGATCAAGAGATGGGTGTCCCTCAGGGCAGTATTTTATCTGTTACATTATTTAGTCTTAAAATCAACAGCCTTGTTGAAGTTTTAAAAAGTAATATTGAAGGTTCATTGTATGTTGATGACTTTTTAATATGTTATAGAGGCAAAAATATGAATAACATAGAAAGACAACTACAGTTATGTCTTGGAAGAATTGAAAAATGGGCCTCGGAAAATGGGTTTAAATTTTCCACTTCAAAAACGGTCGGGATGCATTTTTGTAACAAAAGGAAATTGCATCTTGATCCAGAACTCACTTTGTACGGCAACCCAATTAAAATGGTTGATGAAACCAAATTTCTTGGGTTAATTTTCGATAAAAAGTTAACCTTTCTACCCCATATCAAAATGTTAAAATCGAAATGTTTAAAAGCATTAGATATTTTAAAAGTTGTCGGCAGCACCGACTGGGGTGCTGATCGCAACATTTTACTTAATTTATATAGATCTCTAGTTAGATCTAAACTAGATTATGGCTCTATAGTGTATGGCTCTGCAAGGAAGTCCTACATACAGATTCTCGATGCTGTGCATCATCAGGGTTTGCGTCTTTGTCTTGGCGCATTTAAAACCTCACCAGTTGAGAGTCTGTATGTAGAGGCTGATGAGCACTCACTCTCTAACAGACGTTTGAAGCTTGGACTTCAATATGCTGTCAAACTAAAAGCCTACTCAGATAACCCTGCCTACAGCTGTGTTTTTAATCCAATTTATGAAGATATTTTTGCAAAACATGAAAATAAAATTCCTCCGTTAGGTATACGTTTAAAATCACATTTAGCTTCTTTTGATTTAAAATCTGTTGCTCAAGTTGAAACTTGCAAATGTCCTCCATGGGAACTTCCCAAACCAAAAATGATATTTGATCTCCGTGAACACAATAAAAATAAAACAAATCCTCTTTTAATTCAGCAACACTATGCTGAAATCAAAGCCAATTATTCAGATTTCTCAACTGTCTATACTGATGGATCAAAAGATGGTGACAGAGTTGCATCTGCTGCTGTCTTCAGGGACAGAGCTGCAACTCTCCGTTTGCCATCTGATGCATCGATCTTTACTGCTGAAGCAGAAGCAATAATTTTGGCTTTGAAGTTTATTGCTTCTTCAGATAAATCCAAATTTATTATATGTTCTGATTCACTTTCATGCTTACAAGCTATACAAAATACTAAAATTAAAAACCCAACAATTCTCAAAATTTTATATGTAATGAGGAATTTAAAAATTCTTCTTAAAGAAATATTATTTCTATGGGTGCCGAGTCATGTTGGAATCCTTGGAAACACAGCTGTAGACCTTGAGGCAAAGAATGCCTTGGGTGACCCTTTATCTAACTGTGATATACCATATACCGATTTTAAATCTAATATTAGAGAATATGTTTTTAATATATTGAAAAATGAATGGAGTAAAAAAGATGGTAATAAATTACATGAAATTAAACCTAATTTATGTAAACCTTTCAATAATTTTATGTGCAGAAAAGATCAGTGTGTTATTTCTAGATGTCGTATTGGTCATACTAGAATAACACACGAATATCTTTTAAAAAATGAAGTAGAACCACAATGTATACCTTGTAACTGCAAGTATACTATTAAACATGTTTTAATCAATTGTATTGACTTTGCTGATATTCGTAAGAAGCATTTCAATGTCAATAATATGTATGATTTATTTAATAATGTTTCATTTACAAATATTGTTTCATTTTTAAAAGAAGTTGGAATATATTCTAAAATATAAAAATGTTATTATATTTAAAGCGATTTTAAATTTTATCACGTTATCTTAATGTTCATTTTTATTTGTAAATAATCAATTTGCTTTAATCTAGAATTTTAGTTTATTGGAGGACCTTTTGTCTGATTTTAAGAATATGCTTTAAATTGTAAAAAATATTCGAATTAGCTCTCGCCGCGATATAGCCTTGTTGTGCTAATGCGGCGTAAAGCAACCAACAATCAATCAATCAATCCTTTATACAATTGACTTCCGACACCAAAAAGGATGAATGTAGGCCTAGGTACATCTATCAAGATTGATTGATTTATTGTTGGTTGCTTAACGTCCAGTGGCAAATATTTCATGCTTATTCAGGACGAGAACAAATTAACAATAAATACAATAGGTAGGTTCTGTAATAGAGGCGTCTGGGATTGAGGTCGGAGAAATTTAGACTGCCACGGGAAATGAGGGTATATTGGATAGGGACAGAAATTTAGCCTTGCAACAGGTCACCTACGGACCCCTCAAAGAGTTGTTACAAGGGTTCTTAACGTGCAAAGAGCGTGGCACTCTCTTTACACGAGGCATCGGATTTAACGTCCCCATTCTGACCGGACGTGGCTGCAAATTTTTACATCCCGCACAGCCAAACGGACGCCCCACTTTAGCAAGGGTTTTACTGCCGGTCGGAGGAAGACCAATGGTGACCATACTTCTATTCCCCCAGTCACCCTTGGGGGTTCTTTTTTTTATCACATACTATTAAATTGTCTTAAAAACAGTATTGCACTATTTTACATTACAAACATTTATAAAAACATCACATGGAATTCTGATAAACAATTTTTGCAGTTACAGCACTGAAACAACACAGAAAATAGTCACTTCTTCCAGGCTGCATGTTGTCAGGTACTGGGGGGTAAACCAACGTCAACACGAAATAAACGTTGTCTTATACTTTGTTTGTGTCTGACTGGCAGGAAGGCCCTTCTTGATGTGAAAATGTCACAATCTTCCCTTTGAGTGTACCGTACAGTGTGAAGTCGCTTCTTATATGTATCGTCATCAAAACACGATTCCTCTGTCCTAAACCTTTCATTCCTGGTCCAGTAATGATAAGGCAGCTCAGGATCCAAACGTTTGCAAAATTCTCTCACTATTTTGGCCCATTGGTTTTGGAATTCTGATAATGTAAACGTGTCGCCAATCTGTCTTCTTGTCATACTAAAAAAACATTCAACATCATCAGTTGTAGCTGCCTTGGGGTGCTCAGGGTATCCAATTTCGGTATTTTGTAGGCATCGTACTTCCTGGCTTTCAATGTTTGTTGTAATTTCCACAAAAGTCTCTCTTGTAAATCCTGTTATATAATCCATTGGTCTGAAATAAAATAAAGTAGGTAAGAACACAGTATATAATACAAGCAATGCATATGTAATATAAGCATTATAACACAAACAGGTATATTATATATGCATGTAAAACAAGCAATAATCATGATATTGTACATATGTTTTTGTGGACTGCTATTATTTTAGTCAAGGTATTGCTGATGTTTTTATTTGGCCTTTTTCATTTTTTAAATTCCATCAAATCTGCAAGTTTTGGTTCTAAATTAATTTTTTTGCAATATGCTGTCGCTTCAACAATTATTCTACGTAATAGGTTTCACTATAACAAACAAAACTTTCATTATAAATAATATAATGAACATGCATGAAATATTTGTCACTGGACATTATTAGCAAATACCAACCAATACATTTACAATTTAACATATTTTTATATTACAACAGCTTTTCTGCATCCTCTATGGACTGGGGTCTCTGTCCAGTAAGTGCGGCATGAGAAAGTCCTGATCTTGGATCTAACAATGCCTTATCGAATGCCTCTGGATCCAGATCTTGATATCGGCATTCCCTTGTGGATGTAGCTATGCGTTTCCAAATATGATTATGGTCACCTCTCTCGTGATACTGTTGGCACGTTGTCTTGTCAATTTCTCCCCCCTCTGATATTTGGTGACAGTATGTCTATATACATATGTTGATACTAGACTTCTAAATCTATCAATGGAGGATTCTGGTGTATCTTTGTGGAATGGGCAAGGTGTGAATCCATCGGGTACTAGTTTACCACGCAATAAACAATGCTGTTTTCAAAGGAAATTTAACATGTCAACAATATCCAGTAAAACATATGATGGTATATAATCATTTGGTAACTCGGCAAATGGGATGCCATCATCGTCATCTGGAAAAACACAGAAGAAATATAAATGTATAGCACAAAATCGGAATACTTCATGAAGCATGTAAAACAAACACAACACATTAATATGAAGCATCACACAATACATAAAAAACTGAAACAATAAAATTTGTGGCAATGTACATGATAATTATGGTTTCTTAGTAAAATTATTTTAAATCTTCAATAAACAATAATTGAAGTCAGAATTATGTCTTTTACACAGGATACAATGCACCATACTTTTTTTCACACAAGTATTGTAAGCAAAATTTTGTTGTGGATTATTGTAAATTCATGTGTGGTGTAGACATGAATGATCAGATTTGTCAGTACTACGACGTGCTACGAAAAAGTGTAAAGTGGTGGAAAACTTTGTTCTTCCATTTATTTAATGTTCTCCTTGTCTTCTTATTTTTCAGCTAAAATTATACTGTTGAGCACTTCAATATTATTAATAATTAAATGTAAAAAGAAAAGGAATATTATCACTGAACAATTTCAACTGGATAGAAGTGAAAATGATGATCAAATATTAATTGATGAAATATTTTTTACAGAATATATATTGGCTTTGGTGATGGTTGCTATGGGTATCATAGAAATAATCAGAAAATTTAGACAAAGACTGCAAAATTTACTTGACCGACTAGAAAACACTCCTGCTGATTGTCCAGAAACATGTACATTTAAGGAAAATCGGGATAATCTGGTATAAATAAAAAAAAAATGTAATGTGCTGTCGTAAGGCAAGTTAAGGAAATGTTTTATTCAGTGTTTTACATTAGCATTTATTTATTGGGTCCGTGATATGTGAATTTTACAGGCAGTTCCTTCAAGGACGCAAAAGAGTTACAACATTATTATATAAGGGTCATTTAAAAAAATCGATTTTTCAGTAGACCCAATCTAATCTTTTTTTTTATTATTTCTAATGGAAAAAGCAGTTGTAAAGTTTGTAGGATTTATGAGTCAGAACATAAAAAATAAACACAATTTAGATCTATTCTGGTAAGATTAAAATATTAAAGTGCGTATTTTATGTGCGTACAGTGTCAGAGTAACAAATTTAAATTATTTTGACGTACAATTGGGTAAAGAAAAAGAGTTTGCTTTATGTGAATAATATAAAAAAATGTATGCTATTAAACTTGTGAAGTCAAATGTTATTATTTTATAAAGTGGCCTTAACCGCAGGGAATTCTGATTGTTTAAATCTATCTTAATTGCAAAGTAGCAAAAGAGATTGGATTCAAGTTATAACAACAAAAGTAACTTCCTCAATCTAAAATTTTGATAAAAAGTTTTTGATCTAAATCATAACCAATGAGGTATGAAAATGAACAATGCTTATATCACCAGAGCAGTAGTCAGCACTTCGGTGTTTACATGAATATCAATTATATGGTCATTTTTATAAATTTCTCGTTTACAAAACTATGAATTAATCAAAAAAACTAAGGATGTTCTTATCCCTAGAATATATTACCTTAGCCGTATTTGGCACAATTTTTTGGAATTTTGGGTCCTCAATGCTCTTCAACTTTCTTAATTTTTTTTTTATCCTGGTATCTATGATGAGTTTATGTCTGAAAATGGGACCATTGGTTTCATTAAACTTGAGGTATATTGTCTCAGGAACACTTACGTATCATGATAACACTGTTAAACACTGTAAACTTGTGTTGTTTGTCATATAAATTCAAGCTCTTCGTGTACATTTTGTCAATATTTCATTGTATTACTTCAAAAAAAAATTTGGTGAGGCAGTTGCCTCAACGGTAGTTACGGCCCTGTAACCATTTTAACCTGATTTCCCATGCATGTAACCATTGTAACCTGATTCCCCATGCACACCCATACTTACACAGCTTGCAACTGATATGGTAAATTATAAAGCCGGTATTGCATATCATCTAGTAAAGGTCCATGTGTGTAACCAATGTAACCGTTGCTTCAATATGGGTAACAAAACAAGATACCTATATTCAGGTGCACATTTTGTGCCATATCTAGATCATTTTTGATATTTATGGCATACATTTTAAGAAAAAAACATTTTTTTTTTTAAATAAGTGTTGTCTTGTTCAAAGAAAAATAATTTTTAAACTGAATTGTGACTTTTTGTCCTACATTCTTATTTACATGTGTCACATGACATTGCCTGTGAAAAATCGTAACGATATCTGCTTCTCTCTCACTAATTAATACAATTTCTTCGAAGTCAAAGTTTGCTGTTTCAAGATAATGTCGTTAACCCTATGTAGCACATGTTTAATCGTAGAGATTTACCGGGGAGAGGTCAGAGTCGAGGTCGTCACGATAATGTTTGGCCCAATATTTGACCTCCGTAAATACAAAAAAACGAAACAAACCCTCTTGTAATTCAACAACATTTTGCTGAAATTAAGGCAATGTATTCAGATTTTTCAACTGTTTATACAGATGGATCGAAGGATGGTAACCGAGTTGCGTCTGCTGCTGTCTTTGGAGACGGAGCTGCGACTCTCCGTTTGTCATCTGCCGCATCCATAATTACTGCTGAAGCAAAGGCAATAATTTTAGCTTTAAAATTTATTGCTACTTCAGACAAATCTAAATTTATAATATGTTCTGATTCACTTTCATGCTTACAAGCTATACAACATACTAAAATTAAAAACCCGATAATTCTCAAGATGTTATATGTAATGAGGAATTTAAAAATTCTTCATGAAGAAATAATTTTTCTATGGGTTCCGAGCCATGTTGGAATCCATGGAAACACGGTTGTAGACGAAGAAGCAAAAAATGCTCTGGATGATCCCTTATCTAACTGTGATATACCATATACCGATTTTAGATCTAATATTAAAATGAATGGAGTAAAAAAGTTGATAATAAATAACATGAAATTAAACCTAACTTAGGTAAACCTTTTAATAAATATGTGCAGAAAAGATCAGTGTGTTATTTCTAGATGCCGTATTGGTCATACTAGAATAACACATGAATATCTTCTGAAAAATGAAGAAGAACCACAATGTATACCTTGCAACTGCAAGTATACTATTAAACATGTTTTAATCAATTGTATTGACTTTGCTGATATTCGTAGGAGGCATTTCAATGTCAATAATATGTATGATTTATTTGATAGTGTTCCAATTACAAATATTGTTTCATTCTTAAAAGAAGTTGGAATATATTATAAAATATAAAAATGCTGTATGAATTGAAAATGATTTTAATTTTTATCACCTTATCTTAGTGTTGATTTTTATTTGTAAATAAACAATTTTGCTTTAGACTTGAGTTTTAGTATATTGAAGGACCTTTGTCTGATTTTAAAAATATACTTTAAATTGTTAAATGTTCGAATTAGCTCTCGCCGCGATATAGCCTTTTTGCGCTTAGGCGGCGTAAAGCAAACACCAATCAATCAATCTTTCTTCCCCCCCCCCCCCCCATACCACTTACATAAACTTAATAGAGAAGTAAATTTAATGATTTTTTTATTTTTATTTTAATTCAAATCTATAAAATGTTTAAAATTAACACTTACAAAATATTCCATTGATGCGAGTGGTGTTTCCTTCTTTTTCTCCATCAAACTCCAAATGTAGCGTTTATTCTCGTTTTTATATAGATTAGACCGTTGGTTTTTCCGTTTGAATGGTTTTACACTAGTAATTTTTTGGGGCCCTTTATAGCTTACTGTTCGATGTGAGCCAATGCTCCGTGTTGAAGGCCGTACCTTGACCTATAATGGTTTACTTTTGTAAATTGTAACTTGGATGGAGAGTTGTCTCATTGGCACTCATACCACATCTTCCTATATCTATTTACTCCTATTTGAATAAAAAATGAATATATTTGTTAACAAACGCTAACATTTTTCTTGTTATCTTGTTTGCTGTTTTACATGTTCGAAGAGTAGTTGTGACATACAGATATATTATCTTTATCGTCTCTACTTGAATACTATACATATAAAAAAGACACATAATAAAAATAAATAAATATTATATACACTTATCTTACCTAGTGATATTTTTTCTGTGGATGGTCAACTGCTGTGTCCTAAAATGATAGTCACAACAATGGGTTGTAAACAATTATTATTGTCTTAACTGTTAATGTTGTTTTCTGTAGAGCCAACTTATTGCCTTGACAAATAGTATCAGGAGATGGGAATAGACAATCACGCTAGTTTAAGCAGTAGTTAAGTATCATGTTGTGATACTACAATTAATAGACCACCATTGACACCAATCATATGATGGAATCAAAACATAAAAATGTAAGCATAACTCTTTGATAAATATACTCTTTTAGATTACAAAAATCATAATTAAAAGATTAGTTTAACACGAGTAATTGTGATTTATAACTAATGAAATATTTAAACAATAAAGATTATGTTTATAGTACATAAACCAAATTTATGTGTTTGTAAATCATACTATATTGGGAGTACTGTACTATTCAGTTCATTCTCGAATATGCCTGGCTTCAAAAGAGGGCGAACGACACCACAGGGACAATCAAACTCATAGAACGAAAAAAAAAAAAAAAACTGACAACGCCATGCTTTGATGTCCTACGAAACCACTAATCATAATTTAATGAAACTTTCTGAGATTCTAAATCATATAATGCTTTTGTGTACCTCATATTGGATTTTTAGGGCTTCCAATACAAAACATGAACTTTGGATGGAGCGGGGTATATTTTTGTGAGCGTTGATCACAGTACCTCTAGTTTTAAAAGGAGTAGTTGCACTTACAAGACATTTAGACAGACAGAGGGATGCACATGATGATGTTTATTTATATCCTCCTACTCAAAATTTAGTATAATGACTGAATTAGAAGTCTCCATTTCATATTTAACTGTATTAAACTGACTAGAAATAATTTTAGCTTAAATATACTATATATATAGCTTTGAGAAGCATATATGAATGCTGGGAAATAGGTTCACACTATACTTACACTATATCAAATATTGGCACAAAACTACAATAAAATCATATTCAAATTTGCTGAAAGGATTCATATTGGACTTATGTAATGGGACAGTATGTTACGTAGTAAGGTATAAAGATGTTAAGGTTTACTTATTGATTTGATATTCACTAAGACATGATTAAACAATTAACATTTTTTCTAACAAGAGCTAATAAATACACACCTTTTTCTTAGACAAAAGGTAAATTTTTGCCTCTGATGTTTTCCTGTCGTTATAATATTGTAAAGCGGAATTTTTTTCTCGATTAATGGTTTAAGTGAAATGTCCCATGTTCAGAGTCTTTTAAGTAAAGGCCGTTTCTTGCTTCTGCCACAAGGCTAATATATTTACCAGTTAGCTTCTCAACGACGTTGTATTATATTTAACATATATCATTTGGCTTCCACAATCAGTTAATTTGAGTTTTCTTGAATTGGCTTTCACTTGTTTATATACGTTTGATGCAAAGGAGTAATGCTTCTAGCCGCAATGAAGTTTTCAGTTACTGCTACTAGTTGTGTTGTTCACCTCCCTATCAAGTCTTGCAGGTTCTTAAAAAAACAGATTACAAATAATGTTTGTAAAACATGAAAACCCTTCTGCTATTAAAGGAGGAAGGGTCTCGACGGCCTTAACTAAGCCAATACAAAATGTAACTTTGTAACTTTGTAATTGTAACAACATATATTCACAATCTGAAATATGCAAATCAAGATATTCTAAACCTTTTTCTGTCGCAAGGTTCGGTATAGGCTCTGAAAAGCCTGTGAAGCTCACCTGAATCTACTATGGTTGGAATTATGCATATCAAGCCAAAAACTGCATTTTTACCCAACATTCTGTTTTTAGCAATGGTGGCAAACGTTTCAACAGTTAAACCATAGGGACCATTCAGCCGAAGATTGGTTGAGATTGGTTCAGAAAAGATCTTTGAAATGGTTTACTCCAAATGGAAGGATGACGATTTTTTTGTTTGGTTTTAGGGACAAAGTAAGAGACCTTACTGAAAAGAGAACTTTAAAACTGTACAATTATCTTGCTTTCGGGACATTATTATCACACAAAATACAACAAATTTAGAGAACTTAAAACAAAAGAGAACCGGATATGCAATTCATCTAAGTCCTCATTTTCCAGAGATAAAAAAAATTTTTACAGAAATACTTACTAGTTTCTTATTAAAACGTTGATAGGTTTCTCAATTTACAATTAATTTCACACATCGGAACAGAGAACAAAACCCGCCGACATATATGATATCTTCAAAATACAATAAACATATAATTCATATATAGTTGCGAAGCATACCTAACGTATAGAATAATAACTCGTGTATCTATAAAATGAGATACTTCACATGCAAAATATAAATTGACACCTCAGCGTCAATTAAAACCCTTAAATTGCGCTTATTCTAAAACTTTAAATCATAATACAAAAATTCACACAATAGTATGGAAGAGAATACATTTCTATTTCGATAACACTAAACATATAATATCTTACCTGTTGATAATAATCCAAAAGCGAAAAAAATAATACATGAACTATATTATCCTTCAATCATGACACGAACCCTTCCCTTTTCACGAATGTGACCTACCGAATTGGACTATTTACCGGATTAGTAATAACATTAATTACAGGACGGGTGTTACATGTGGAGCAGGATCTGCTTACCCTTCCGGAGCACCTGAGATCACCCCCGGTTTCTGGTGGGGTTCGTGTTGCTTAGTGTTTAGTTTTCTATGTTGTGTCTTGTGTACTATTATTTGTCTGTTTGTCTTTTTATTTTTTAGTCATGGCGTTGTCATTTTATTTTCTCTCTATGAGTTTGACTGTCCCTCTGGTATCTTTCGCGCCTCTTTAACGATTATTTGATCACACTAGACACACGCACGATTTTTCTATACGAGTATTGTATATGTCAGGTAGTGTGTATCCTATAAGGATGTAAAAGTAAAGGTCAAATACAGAACTAAAATACGTAATTACAAGTTCAAATGGTTTGCAATTATTATATATGTTTTAAAAGAAGTATATCTATACTTGTAATTAACTAACTATTAAAAAATATAACTTATCTTTGAGACACCCTGTTATTCAAGATATAAATATACCAGGTACCTTGAAAGCTGAAACAATAAGGTAATTGTAACAGTTTTAGACCAATAAATTAATTGTCAAAGTCTTAAACAAAATCTTGATCTCTTTTTTGTATTGTATGAATTTATTGTCCTTTGTAGATAGCAAAGGTAGAGAGTGCAACCTTCATGATGATATAGCAATAGCAGAATGTCTAAGGTTGATGATTATACTCAGGAGGTGACAAAAAGAGTGAATAAAAATGAGTGTCCTGATTTTGTAGTGCGTGTGTAATTCAACTCTATGGTGCATTATAAAGCACAATTTGATTTTTGTTGTTAACATGATATTAAAAAAGCCAGTTGTGAAATTCTGGCTACCAGGAATCGACATTATGTGGGTATCTCTCCCAATGTATGTATTAAAATCTTCCACCATATTCAATTTTGGACTCACAAATGATTTAACATTATATTCTGATTTTTTTGTTTTGTTTTTTTTGTTTTATGACTTACTATTAGTTGAAGTAATATAATATTATCTTTAAGACCATATTTAAAACTGTACATGTGTGTTATCTTGCTCGATTGTTTTTGTCTTTATGTCAAAAATAAACAAATTACAAAAAAAAGAGTCTACCTTGTTCAATATCTCCTTTTCTGATGACATTGAGATATTTTCTTTGTTTACAGAACTTAAGCAAACAACATTAAATGTCCATCTTCTCTTCCTCTTTTGTTGTCTGGACCAGTTGCTGACAAGGTACGAGACCGCCTTCCACTTGAACGACCAGATCCCAGTCCAAATAGCCTTGCTCGTTACCTTTGGAGATTAAATGCAAGTTGTCAACTGCAACTGGGTCGATGCCTCTGCTGGTGGACTATCAGTCCCCGAGGGTCTCATTAGCTCAGTAGTCAGTACTTCGATACTGACATGATTTAACAAACTTTACTAAAATTGTCCGTTTATAAATTTTGAAATTATTATGAAACTAAGGTTTCAACTCCCTCAGGCAAAGTTGGCTTTAGATGAATTTGGCTATTTATTTTAGGTATTTTTGACATATAGCTCTTCAACGGTTTTGGTACTTATACATCTTCGGATTTCAAATGTTTGGCTTGAGCGTTCCTGATGGAAGGTAAATCCAGAAAAGCTCTTCGGACGCAATAAATTATTAAACGTGTTGTTTTCAATTTTTTGCAAGTTTAGCAGTCTTTAAGTAAAATTATTAAATATCTAAATATATAGGGCAATTGTTATCATGATTGTTGTTGGTACATGCAGATTAGATAAAATATGATATCTCATATATTTAATTCTGTATTTGCAAACGAGAAATAGGGATAAAATCCATCTTGTCAACTCTATTAGTCCGTAATAAATTGTATGAATATGTTAAAAATGAATGCTTGTTTGACACTGACCAGACATTCGTATTATGCTTAAAACTATTCGATTTATCGAGAAATAAATACATCGCAAAGCTTTTAATTGATATCATAGAAGAAGATAAAACAAATGATACCGGAAGCATTGTTTTAGAGGCAAGAACACTGCTAAGAAACGGCACATGTTTTATTTCACAAGCAGAAGCTTTACAAAGTTGTACATAGACTCTTGTGCAGGATTCATTTTAGTTTTACACTTACCAGGTGCTTTACTTGAGTTATATATAAAAATAAATACTTCGCTATCTATTATATTTTTGTGTATTTTGCAGAATGTTAAGGGTGAAAAAAGCTAAGTCGAAAGAATCAAAATATAATCAAACAGCTTTCGAAAATGTTGTAAGGAGTGTGACATCGGGTGAAACGTCTGTGAGAATAGTCTTTTATAACCCCATGTCCAAACCTCCAGTCCAAACATTTCTTTTGAGTATTTTTAAATCCTTCTTTCTTGTTTGTTTTCCCCATACCTCTTCCTTTCTGTGATGTCTCTATGACCAGCTTCCTCCTTGTAGTTGTTGAACTGTAAATTTGTATGATTGATTGATTGATTGGTTGTTGGTTGCTTAACGTCCAGTGGCAAATATTTCATGCATATTCAGGACGAGAACAAATTAACAATAAATACAATAGGTAAGATCTGTAACAGGGGCGTCCGGGATTAAGGTCGGAGAAATTTAGACTGCCACGGGAAATGAGGGTATATTGAATAGGGACAGAAATTTAGCCTTGCAACAGGTCACCTACGGACCCATCAAAGAGTTGTTGTAAGGGTTCTTAACGTGCAAAGAGCGTGGCACTCTCTTTACACGAGGCATCGGATTTAACGTCCCCATTCTGACCGGACGTGGCTGCAAATTTGTACATCCCGCACAGCCGAACGGACGCCCCACTTTAGCAAGGGTTTTACTGCCGGTCGGAGGAAGACCAATGGTGACCATACTTCTATTCCCCAGTCACCCTTGGGGGCTAAATTTGTATGAAGAACTATCGGAGTTTTGCATCGGAAAGCGGATTTTCGGTTGAAAAATCGGGGGGATCCGCCAAAATCGGGGTGGTTGGCATCTCTGAATTATTATTTTGATAGGTCAAAGAAATTACCTTTGTAAATATACCAATTGAAGATGTAGATGTGATCAGACCACCAATCCCTCTACAGAAGCCATTTCAAGACATCACTTTGCAGGCAATAAATCTAACGAACAATACAGATGCTGGAGCTACACTCTGATATATTGGGGCGACCACCAATTCCCACCATGCTACCGTTACATTGTATTAAACATTTTATCACAGCTTTTACGTGTCAGCTTCGCAAATTTACATAGGTCAACAACTCGACAGCAATTAATGAAACCGTTCTTCAAGATGCCAAGAAAACAGCTGGAGAATATCGAAGAAGGATTGCAAAAACAATATTTAGGTCAGTGTTTAATGTCAATGATACATCTGATAAAAATGTAAATGGTAGTGTTAAGGTTCGATAAGCATACCAAGATGGACATATTAAAACTGAAAATATTTCAGCACTTCCCATATGCTTCATCAGAGACAGATAAAAAATATATGGAGTAGTTAATAGGGCCTTAGACAAAACCAACTTAAGTAGCTTGCAGGCACTGCATCAATATGTGACCCAAGGTGTATTCATCTCTATGGTAACATCTAAGCTAACACATGAATTGATGGAAAACATAAATTTATTAAACAACGGATGAAAGGCAGTGACAATTTGAAAAATATAGTTAAATGTTATGGAAAGATCAGTTATGTATGAAACATCCCTTACTACCTCTGATGAGCATGCATGTACTCTATTCAAAAGATCTTTCTGTAGGTAAAGACAAAATGGTCAGATATTTTGTTGAACAAATTATTTTACTGTACTGGTACTGATATTAATACAATTGAAAGTGTATTCATCACTAAATGGATGTAGACTAGGGGTTAAGCATACTCACCATTAAATTTGGCGATGTCATATCAACCTCGGTTACAACTACAAATCGACAACTGGGTTTCTTTATTGCACCGTTTACAAACTTTACATAACCAATATGTTTGCTGTTTTATTTATTATGCCCCACCTACGATAGTAGAGGAGCATTATGTTTTCTGGTGTGTCCGTCTGTCCCGCTTCAGGTTGAGGTTCTTGTTCAAGGTCTTTCTTGACGAAGTTGATGTCCAATCAACTTCAAACTTACTACACAGGTTCATTATGATACGATCTTTCTAAATTTATTGCCAAAAAAAGATTTTTGACCCCCAATTTATTGTGCCCACCTCAGAACTCAGAAGGATAGTTTCCATATATATTATAATATATTGTTTTAACGTATTTCATTATTATTTGGTTTCAACTAACTTTTAAAAAGATAATTAATTCAGAATGATTATTCAAATACAGACTTTTACAAATCTTATAAGTGTATATTTATCATGACTATTCATTAGCTTAGACACTTATATTGTTACTATTGTTATTATAATTTTTGTAAGAATGTCACATTTCTACTATTTAATACGAAGGAGGCAATTTACATATAGTCCATATCCGAGTGGGAGATGATAGTCATGGTGATCATAGCATCTTAGGCAGTACTTATTAGCTGCTGATCTTAAATGGTTGTAACAATAAGACAATATATTGAAGTCTGCAATAATAGAGTTGAGACTCACATTACCACCAGTCACTCATACCAGCAAAAGACCAAGAGGGACAGCTGCTAACAAAACAAAAGCAACTAAAAAGAGAAAGAACAACCAAGGTAATAAGTGTGCAAGTTAAAATTTTACACGGTTGAGGAGCGGTTGCATGCTCGTCAGATCTCAACTTTGAGGTGGGCCCTCCAGTCTTGTCGCTTCGACCAGCCTGTGGTCTTGCACATTCGGGGCGATCGACTGGACCGGGCTCATCGGGAGGTACTGAAGGTCACGAGGAGCATGGCAAAAGATCCGACCCAGCTAATCCACCTTCATTGTTTCAAGGGGGGATAAATCAGGTAAGGGAGTGGCCGAACTCCTTTGTGGGCAGCTGCCATGAGGGTTGATGGGTTATTTGACGTTAAATTCGATGCCTCGTGTAAAAAGAGTGTCACGCTCTTTGCACGTTTTGAAACCTTGCAACAACTCTTTGAGGGGTCCGTAGGTGGCCTGTTGCAATGCAAAATTTGTCCCTATCCAATAAACCCCTCATTTTCCTGTAGCAGTCGAAATTTTCCCAATCATTATCCCGGACGGCCTCTATTATAAGACCTACCTATTGTATTTATTGTTAACTTGTTCTCGTCCTGAACATGCATGAAAGATTTGCCACTAGACGTTGAGCAACCAACAATCAATCAATCAACTGGATTAATGTTTAATGTTCGGAACGATGTCTTCTCCGTCTATAATGGGCCAATCATCTGGATCAACACATTGTTTAATGCGATTAACGTGTACAGTTTGTTCAGACTTTTTCGAATCACACATTTGAAAATTTATCAATTATCACATATGGTCCATGCCAATTGTGTAACAGTTTTGTTGATAGTCCTGATTTTGTACTGGCATTAAAAACCCATATCTTATCACCAATAGTATAGTTATATTACATCAGACTTCAAGTCATATTGTTCTTTCTGCTTCCACTGCGCTGCTTGTAAATTGCGTATTGTTATGCGTTTACTTTTCTACAGTGGCTAGAGGTATAGGATGGTTGAGAGCTCATAAACATGTTTAAACCCGCCGCATTTTTGCGCCTGTCCCAAGTCAGGAGCCTCTGGCCTTTGTTAGTCTTGTATTATTTTTAATTTTAGTTTCTTGTGTATATATGACGTCCATTATCACTGAACTAGTATATCTATTTGTTAAGGGGTCCGCTGAAGGACGCCTCCGGGTGCGGGAATTTCTCGCTGCATTGAAGACTTATTGGTGACCTTCTGCTGTTGTCTGTTCTATGGTCGGAGTTGTTGTCTCTTTGACGCATTCCCCATTTCCATTCTCAATTTTATTTGGCTAGTGTAACTGCCTCTTGTAGTCTGGTTTAAAAATCTCTTTCATACGGTTTAAAAGAAAGTTTTCCCGTTGTCTTAAAGTAACTGTCTTGACCCCCCATGTCGACAAAGAACTTCCTCTTAAACATTCAAAATTGAAGGATTCCTTAATATATATAACAAAACACACTTATTTCCTAATTTTACAATGCATGAAAAATCACACAAAATACTTCATCCTTTAATACACTGATAAGAAAAATTACTAGCCACATAAACATTGTACACACAATCACACTTTCTTCCAAACTTGAATTCCACATTGGCATTTCCAATGACATGGATTTTATCACCTGATGTCGAAGTGATGCTTACTTAAGGATGTTCGCTCCTCTTGTTTTTGAATTTTTGCCAGATATTCGGAATCCTTTGGTTTTATCCATGTAGTGCCATTAAAAAAATTTTCCCACTAACCCCTACTTTTCTTTTCATAATTTGATTGAATATAGTTTGAAATGCCATCTTTGAAAATCTTATTAAATCCTTGTTATTTTTTCATACTTTTAGACAGAAAAAAGGTGCCAATGTTAAATGTATGAAAAATCTAGAGAGAATCATTTCCCGCCAAATTTTCAATGGCTTATATCACAAAAACAAGCACACGGACCCTTCATTTTTTTCTACTTTTTTAGTTCCTTTATTTATAAACTATCAATCTATAACAGTCTTTTAAAAAGCTTGTTATTTTAAAACAGAGTAGCGAACATCCTTAATTGACTTTAAATGCATCCTTCCTAATAACCAAGCAATTATTCACAATACTAACCGTTTATCCCTTATCAACTAACATTAAAACACTTTTCTCATTTACCAATCCTCTAATTTAATTCACAGGATATAACATTTTTCTTTATAACATATGAAATACACTTGGCGAGGCAAGATTTTTTAGTACTTATTTCCACATCTTTCAGAACAGACAGTTACAAATATAAAAGATGACTGGTATAAATGTTGTAAGTTGTGAGTTCATACCAATAAGTATTGAAGAAGCCATGCACTTAGAAAATGTGACTCAGTTTGACTGTACAGAGTGGTTCAATCACCGAAAGAAAAGAATAATAGCTTCACAATTTGCCGGAGTTGTTTAACGGAAAAAAACACAAGTGAATGACAATATTGTACAATCTTTATTTGAATCAAAGAATTTTCAAGTGCAGCAACCTCATATGGAACTGCCAATGAAACTGTGACAAAAAAAGCTATATGCTGAAAAGTATAAGGACAATCATCTTCACGATTGTGGTTTAGTAGTCAATCCTATAGCTTGTCTGAGGTTATGGCCGACGAACGTGTTGTTATCATAACATTGATTTATGTGCATCTTGTAACTGATTCAAGTTAGAAACAAAAAAGAAACTGCCCTGCCATTATCCAGGGAGATTCCAACACTTCTAATACCCAAAACGATATTGTCCCAGCCGCTTCATCTAGTTCAAGCTCAACCGTACAACACAATTTCGCCATTGCAAACGAGACCGAGGATGCCGTTTACACAAAAATAAAACAATATGAATCAGAACGTAATACAACAGATAAATATCTTACTCCGATGTACCAAAAAAAAAAAAAAAGAAACATTTGGGGTTAATAATTCAACTGTTCATGTTTACAACTAGCACACGACTCATCCAGGAAACCTGTAAATTTGAAAATATGTGGATGACGTCGACTTTCCACAATTGTCGGCGCCAGTGTAGACCCACAATTTTTAGCCTTGAGCTTGACAATTCTGCAAAACAAGCCTTCTTCTGCTAAGACCAATTTTCAGTTGTTTCAACCAGCACCTACCATCTTACCGTATAATCAAATACCTGACAACCATCTTCAAGATGCAAAACTAACCTCAGGTGATTCAAGTAGACGATTCGCAGTAAACCTTTTCAGAAATATTTGTTCAGTGGAAGATGTTTTCAACAGAAATGTGAAAGGGAAAGTTTTTCAAGGGAAAGCATCATTGAAGGGATAGGTATCCACTGAGAAGATAAATGCAATTCGCTTTTCCTGTCAAGAGCCATTATCCGCAACTGTTGAAAAACGGGAAAGAAATAAAACATCTGTAAGACATAAACATGTAAAAAATAAATATATATTTCAGCTTACTAAAAATGGTTTCATAATGTTACTTTGTCATCATTTCTTAAAACTAAGTCAAACATTATTGCTCAGTTGATATGTGTCATCCTCGTGCGGTAGGAGAGAACTATAATTATCATGCAATCCTGAAAAGGGGGGTCATCAAAGACAAATATGACATTAAATCGTCATTATACGATCAAGAACAAACAGCTCTACGTTGCTTTGATATTTTTCAGTTTTCCGGAAACATTGCGAAAAATGATTTTCAATATTTCGAAAACATGTGAAATAAAATTGCAAACACGGTGGACCGTCGAGTGTCAACAAATGTAAAAGACTCGTCCACTGGAAAGACGATGATTATGGTTTCATCATTTGTCATGCATACCCAGTTTTGATTATGATATCCAAAAGGACGTACTTTTTTTAATATATGAAACTAGAAATTCCAAATTGTAAATATATCTTCATCTAGACTTGGCATCTATCACGTTTGGACGGGTCAATTTCATTAGTAATGTGATCGATAAATCTTACGGAGTTATGACGAAAAAAGGAAAACGAACTTATTGTTATGTGTTTTTATTAAGGATTTCGTTCCGCTAAATTATTTGCGCAAACAAAGTTTGTCTATTTTCAGATTACAGGTAATCAACTCCCATGATGCTGGTTTACTAAACCAATCCAATAGGAAGGAAACTACCATCAAACCAGGACTTTTCCGACATCTTGTCAGTGTCAAATCCGAAGTAGTAGTTCACATACATCTAAGTCAACTGAATAGCGGTCTAATCAATCTGCCAGAGTTTCGTGAACAGACCAAAAATATAAAGGTAACTTATAAGTAAAAGGAAGTAAAGAAGAAAAACGATTTAAGAATAGCAGCATTCTGTTTTTGTTGATATATAACTTAAATATCAAAGATCATAAATTGCCCCTGTAATAATAACAATATTGAGAAAAAAATTTGTATGTTTTCTTTTACCATTTTTTTGTAAGTTAGAAGCATTAAGTTACTCTTTTGGCAAAGTATTACCCGCCCGGGAAAACCCAGACCCAGGTTTTCCCGGGCTAAAATGGGTTATACTGGGCAATATGATTTTTAAAGCTTATTTCAACACAAAATTGTAAAGACCTGTTATAGTTTCATAGTATTATAACTAAATTTATACATTTTATACAGATAACCATAGAGAGTCATGTCTGGAAGATGAAAAATTCAATTTTATTCTCTTCTCCACTAGTTCTATGGAGGCAGAATAAAAAACTTGCACAGTAAATTTCCAAGCATTGTTACAATAAGCCAAACTTTGAAAAGTTAATTTTATTGCAATTGTTAAGTTGATTGATTGATTGATTGTTGGTTGCTTAACGTCCAGTGGCAAATATTTCATGCATATTCAGGACGAGAACAAGTTCACAATAAATACAATAGGTAGGTTCTGTAATAGATTAAGGGATTACGGACGGAGAAATTTAGACTGCCACGGGAAATGAGGGTATATTGGATAGGGACAGAAATTTAGCCTTGCAACAGGCCACCTACGGACCCCTCAAAGAGTTGTTGCAAGGGTTCTTAACGTGCAAAGAGCGTGGCACTCTCTTTAAACGAGGCATCGGATTTAACGTCCCCATTCTGACCGGACGTGGCTGCAAATTTGTACATCCCGCACAGCCAAACGGACGCCCCACTTTAACACGGGTTTTACTGCCGGTCGGAGGAAGACCAATGGTGACCATACTTCTATTCCCCAGTCACCCTTGGGGGTTGTTAAGTTGATTGTTAATTTAAAATGCCATGCAATCATAAATGTTAAAAAAAACACCCTTCAGGGTTATGTAATTAAAACTATAGAAATGAAAAGGCTGAATAATGTTATATACACATATATTTGTTTTAATCTGAATAATTATTAATTATTAGTGATGTACTGTACATTGTTTTGTACATACAAATTATCTAAAAGTAATGTTTCTTCCATGTTAATTCTTAATATCAGTTATATAATATAATTGGGAAAAAATGAATTCTTTGTTTTTATGTTAACAGTTTGACCAAGAGGGTGATTTAATAGATTTTGAGGAGAATTATTGAGATAGGCTTTTTCAATTAATATTTGTCTAATGTGTTTTCATATACACTTGTATTAAAAGATTCTAATACAAGTAAACTTATTCATTAATCAAAGTATGTGTACAAATATCTTAAATGTATGGCAGTTGTGCTTGATTATTGGATCTGCTTTAAAATTCATGCCAGTATTTTATATTACCCGGTATAGCCCAGTATTACCCAGTAAAACCCGGTTTTCCCAGTATTTCCCACCGGCTGGACAATACTCATAAAAATGTTTGCCAACCCTGCTTTTGTGAAGCAAAGTGCATATTGTTTTCATATCTCTTTTGAAAATATATTTTTTGTATTTGTCTTGAAGTTTTATATATGAAGCAACTTGATAATTAAAATTTATACAATAAATATCAATAAGATCAAATATTTGTTATGAAAACAAAATGTCAAAGTGGCTTGGTACTTTAATGGCTTCATTTTGCCAATAAATATATCATTTCGCAGGGGCGGGTCCAGGTAAGGGCGTAATGGGCGTACACCCCCCTTTTCAGAAAAAAAAATAGCGTTATCTGCTTATATTGTTTTGAATATTGCAATTTATCATATTCATTAATTAAACACATACTCTGATTTCTTTTTATACTGATTCCCCCATCCGATGGGTGACTTCGACACCTTTTTTAAACAACCAAAGCGGTAAGTAAATCTATACATGAAATGGTTGTTTTGTGTGACACTTCCCCAATGGCCATTCTACATCTACCCGGGGGATACTCGCTATATATATGATACCGGGTATGTTCCGACAAACGGGGTTGCATTTTCAGCTAAATTGTTTGAAATGGGTATTATAAATACAATGTTACACTATTGTTTCAGATAAGGGTGAATGTTTGGTACCATTCAAACGTTTATACCCGCTGCAACTGTTTGCACCTGTCCTGTTCAGTAGTTGTCGTTTGTTGATGTGGTTCATTAGTGTTTCTCGTTTCTTATATATATTAGACCGTTGGTTTTCCCGTTTGAATGGTTTTACACTAGTAATTTTTGGAGTCCTTTATAGCTTACTGTTCGGTGTGAGCCAAGGCTTCGTGATGAAGACCGTACTTTGACCTATAATGGTTTACTTTTATAAATTGTGACTTGGATGGAGAGTTGTCTCATTGGCACTCATACCAATACTCATAAATGAGGGTATATTGGATAGGGATAGAAATTTAGCTTTGCAACAGGTCAACTACGGACCCCTCAAAGAGTTGTTGCAAGGGTTCTTAACGTGCAAAGAGCGTGGCACTCTCTTTACACGAGGCATCGGATTTAACGTCCCCATTCTGACCGGACGTGGTTGCGTACTTGTACATCCCGCACAGCCAAACGGACGCCCCACTTTGGCAAGGGTTCTACTGCCGGTCGGAAGAAGACCTGTAGTGACCATATTTCTATTCTTCAGTCACCCTTGGGGAGCGTACAATATTGAAATATATCAATTAAATTACACCCGGCCCAATGGACCTATAAGTCACTTCAAATAGATACTATAGTATTAATTCAGGTAGTCATCAGGAATTTTATATACATGTTAATTATTTAAATACAAGTGTTGTCTGCGTTTTGTTAATGACTGTTTTAAGTATCAAGCTGTTTTTCGACGATATTCTGACAATAATAAATTTAACTTTTCACTGTTATTCAAATTCAATACGGATTCACAAAAATAGACAATAAGGTTTGATGTTTAATTTTTCTTACTTAAAGAATTGGTACGAATACAAGTATGTCAAAATAGGGAGTTTCAATAGTGTCATTAAAATATATACTTCTTAAAGAAAATTTATTAATATATATTTATCATGTTTATGCATGTATTATAGTGTAATAGGAAGTCATGTAACATTTATATGCACACATACTGAATGCATGATCATGGAATGTATTTAATTCATGCAGCAAACTTAATATATATTTATTTTTTTCTTTTGTAAAGATGACAAAACAGCAAAGGAAATTTTAAGTTTAGGAAAGAAAACAAACCTTCCTACACAAAGTCCTCATTACTTGTTATTGTCAAGAGAAATGAGGGACAATGGTGTGAAAGTATTTAGTAGGTTGCAGTTCCGTGGAACTGTATTCTACTCAAAAGGTTACCAGGATGCAAAGACAAGAAATGATAGTGCTTGCTGCTTCAGTCACAACAATGTTACCAAGACAGGAATTATTTTACTATTTTTGGAGTATGAGAACCAAATTAATGTGATAATTCAAGAATGCTTCTCAGTCCCATTCAATCTTGGGGAAGATATCAGAAGACAAATAAACAACTGCTGTACATTGAAAGCTTATTTAGATAAAACTATTAGCAGACACATTGAAAAAATAGAAGGATTTGGTGAAAACATTGTTATTTCAGCAAAAAAAACTCTTAAAAAAGTGTGTTCTGATGGAGATTTACAACAGTGAATCATTTATTAGTATTCCTCCAAATACATCAGAACATAACTAATTACAAAATTAATGTGCTCTTTAATTTTAAAGGAAAAATTAACTTTTTCTTCAATACTAATTATTTATTTTCTGAATACTCTATATTTTGTAAATACATGTACATGATGTAACATGATATATGAATATATAAATGTTAACACATAATAACTAGACAATTCCAATTTTTGCAGTCCTTAAATTACAAATTTAACATATTCTAAAATATTGAGGGTTTTCAAACAATTTATAAATTGCCTTGAATAACTCCACTAAATAACTGCTGGAATGTATATATGTATATATTTAAGGTTCATCATCATTTAATTATCAGCTAAATTTTGTATAATGAAAATTCTAGATGTCCAACATCCCGCTGGAATTATATTTTTTATAAAATACACATGTCCAAATTCCAGTGGGATAATTTAGAATGACAAAGTACAAAATTCCACTGGAAATATAGAAATAATCCAGTGGAAATGCCACTGAGATCCCATCGGGATAAACTTCCCATTGGGATTCCACTGACACTCCAAAACATTCCAGTGGGATTCCACTGGATTTTTTTCCCAATGGGATTCCAGTGAATCCCAATGGTATCCCACTGGAATCCCAAGTACATTTTCAGTAGGGTAAGTGCTAATATGTTCAGTTTTGGTTGATGTGGACAAATAATTTTGTTAAACGAGTCAGTTTGAGGTATGTAAACTCATGAAATTTGTTTATGATTTACTATTTTGAATAAAAAGAGGACATGCTGGCATTCTAAATTGATGCGAACAAATTTTTTTAGTCATTATGTTCCAAAATTGCTATCATTTGTATTATACAATCCATCCTTACATGAAAAAATAACTCATTTTCTATGCGGCTATCTAGATTTACATAATAAAGTGCTAATATGGTCAGTTTTGGTTGATGCGGACAAAAAAAAATGTTACAAGAGTCAGTCTGAGGTATTAAAATAACTGAAATTTGTTTAAGATTAAATATTTTGAATAAAAATAGGACATGGTGGCACTCTAAATTGATGCGAACAAAATTTTTTAGTCATTATGTTCCATTGTATTATACAATCCATCCTTACATGAAAAAATAACTCATTCACTCATTCACTCGGAATTTGATAAGACTGTCGTACAAGTGAGAGGTTTAGCGCTATAAAACCAGGTTCAATCCACCATTTTCTACATTTGAAAATGCCTGTACCAAGTCAGGAATATGACAGTTGTTGTCCATTCGTTTGATGTGTTTTGTCATTTGATTTTGTCATGTGATTAGGGACTTTCCGATTGAATTTTCCTCGGAGTTCAGTATTTTTGTGATTTTACTTTTCACTATGTGGCTATATAGATTTACATAATAAAGTGCTAATATGGTCAGTTTTGGTTGATGCGGACATATCATTTTGTTATACGAGTCAGTTTGAGGTATAAAAAATACTGAAATTTGTTTACAATTCAGCTACAGTAGAGCTATCAATGTTGAACTTAAGAAGTCAATCGGAAATTCAAAATAGCCACCAACTAGGTCATCAAAGTTTACATAGAACCCCTATGGAATATGAAATTATATTTTGCATTTACTATGGATAAATAAACAATAAGAGAAGGGTGAGTAGAATTCAAACTTAAAGCTTCAACGGGAAATAAATGCATGGAAAACATCGCTAAGGTTGTTATTAGTAGCCTTTCTTTAACAAACTTCCAAAATTTGAAGCATATTGTTATCGGTGAGGAAAAGTACAGCTTCACTCCAGATGATTTCAAGGCAGCCACGAGACAAAAGCGACGGAAGTCTATGCCATTCTCAATTTCCTATTTAAAAAAAGAAGATGAAATAATGTGATCTAAAAAATTATCAAAGTCAGCAGTATTGAACACTGAACTTGGAAAACGGATGATTAATAACTATCTTGCACGTAACATCAGCAAGCTACAAACGAAACGCAATCTGAAACTATATGTGCATCGTGAATTGGTTAGGAGTACGAGTGACTGTATGTCAACTGTTGAAGGCTTATGTCCGCATATAAGGTACACTACATCAGTAAGAACAACTTTTACAAAATTTAAGTTCAAAGTTGGGGTATGGTTTTAAGTCTGAGGCAGATCATTGTTTTCACTATTTATCACTATAAGGTATGGGGAAAAGCTTGAAAATCAAAATTGATTGTAATTATACTGCCCTCTTACTGTTGGGCGTCCTTAATTGTAAATAGTGTATTGTGTTGTATACAGTTCTTTGAGGCACAATAAAAGTACAATAAATTTGTCGTTGGTAGTATTTGTTGTTTAGATTGGCATGTAGGGACTTTATGTTTTGATTTTTCCTAGGTGCCTGTTCAACTCTTCATACATTCATGGACAATATTTTTTGCCATTGCACTCAGACGTAGTTTCAGCGACCTCTTATTGTAAATAAACCACTTGCATATAAATCTTTTAAGTATAGACCGAAATTGATACGGGTGTACACGTTACCGGTGATGACGGGAGTTTTACCTTGACTGGCTGTACAGTCCTTGCACAATGTTCCATTGCACGTTTGACGAAGTCATACAGGTAAATAATTTTGTCGTTTCTAGTACAGCCACTGTGTTAAATGTATAATGACGGACAGAAAGTCACAGGATAAAACGTCTATGGACGAGATGTTTATAAAACCAGGTTCAATCCACGATTTTCTACATAAGAAAATATTTGTACCAAGTTAGGAATATAACAGTTGTAATCCACAGTTCAGGAAAAAGTTACAATATGGGTTTATATATAATAAGAAATCTGTCAAATGGTTTTAAATATATTTTAGAATTTTCTTATATCTATTTAAACTATTGACGACAAATTTATATTCCATTACCTGTGTGACGTGACGTGCTAAAAAAATAATTGTGACTTTACGTCTAGGTACTTGCTGTCCTACATTCTTTCATCCGGTATAAATAACGAATATGAAAGTGATACATTTCCTTGGGAATATGTACATATCTATTTTAAGTTTACTCATAAAATCATGTGTAAATTTCACTAGCATCTTCTAATGTTTTCTTTTTCTTCCTCAAAGATAAATACTTCAAATAATTCAATTCTTTGTCACTAGAATGGTGACATCATTGAACATCAAATAACATCAAACCTAGTAACTAAATGTAGTCAACATCATATATCATATCGTACGTTTGTTTGAAACAGACCAAAATTATAAACCTTTCGCCTTAATGTGTGGTTAAACCCATGCTAGCCACACAGTCTTTCGGAAAATATGGTCAATCCTGTTACATCAAAAACAGTTCAAATTTGCAATAACGTTTCGAGGAAATATAAATATAAACCTTACTATCTTTTATTTTCATTTCTCACCCTAAGAGTCTTCTTTTCTGACTGTAGTCATTTGGTCTGTTTCTTCTCGCTTGACCCGTTTTTTTTATTTTACTTAATCTTAACGGATATAAAACGATTCCGTCCACTAAAATCACCTTTGTAGCTGATATTTCTATCAAAACTGCTTTAAATTAAGAATGTTTGCCACTCTTCTTGATGTAAGTCTGAAAAGAATGAAGTAATTTGGTTAGGTTGTAGATGTTCTGCTGAGGAAAAAAGCAACTTCCCATTTTTAATTGTTGTCGTTTTCCTCATCCTAGAAAGTAACTGAATCTGCTTAAGTCCACTTTTGTTTGTCCTCATCGACGATATCAGTTTAATAAGATTTTACAGCAAAGGAAAAACCGGTGGAATTTCTATCCTGTGTAATGCCTACTGCTAGAAGATTTAAACATGAAATGGTTTTTTAGATAACCAGTGGTGGGAAATAACCATTATCATAATTTAATGTAGGATTGTCTTTTTTTGGCAAATCTGTTTACTAAATAGATTAAAATCAAATGCAAATTGGTTAAATAATAAGTGACTTTCATACCCCTTAAACAATGTTGCAATAGCCTTAACACCATTTAATTGCTCCCCACTTGCATATTTCCTAATTAGTTTCAACAGATAATGCTTCTCTGAAACCTGCTGGCGAATTGCAGTTAGTGCTAGCTTTTTCTCCTTGGTCTTTGCTACTTTCAAACAAGATATGAAAGTATCACCCTCTTTATCCATTCTTTTCATCTTGTTCTTATTTTCTTATGCAGATAATTTCTTTTCAAACCTGAAAATTAGATTATTATTTCACATAAATCCTCTGTTAGCACACAAGAGCTGACCAAATAAAACATATATAGTACGCAGGAAAGGCACTTTAAACCCCTCAATATATTATGATCACATAATCTGAAATCGAACAAACATTACCATAAAGTTTACTTAGGAATCGTTATCAGAGTTAATGTTTTTAATACTTCAAAGTCATGTTTTTTTTCTGTTTACACTATAATTGAAAAAAAGAACATATTCGTATTTCCATTATATCTACAAATATAGAATAATGTTTACTGAAGAGAATTTTCAGCTTAGCAAGATGAGTATGTAGCATGTTGACAATGGAAAATTATAAACATGAAAAAACAAATTTTATCTGTTGCCAGCAGTTAAAGTTTCGGCAAGGCTATGATTTCAAAATGAGCAGTTTTTAATCTGAAAGTTCATATATTTTAAGTAGTATACTGAAACATTGCTTTCAACAACTTGCGATCTTTAGACTTTCACCACTGAACCTTGTAAATGAGGTCAAGGTCAGATGACACCTACCAGCTAGACAAGTACACCTTACAATCATTCCATACACCAAATATAGTAGATCTATTGCATATATACAGTATATGAAAAACAGACAAAAACACATAATCTTAACTATAACCACTGAACCATGAAAATGAGGTCAAGGTCAGATGACACCTGCCAGTTGGACATGTACACCTTACTGTCCTTCCATACACCGAATATACTAGAACTATTGCTTATAGTATCTGAGATATGAACTTGACAACCAAAACTTAACCTTGTCCACTGATCCATGAAATAAGGTCGAGGTCAAGTGAAACCTGTCTGACGGGCATGATGACCTTGCAAGGTACGCACATACCACATATAGGTATTATATTACTCATTCTAAGAGAGAAATTTAAAAAAAAAAACCTTTTTTTTCCAAGTAGTCACTGAACCATGAAAATGAGGTCAATGACAATGAACATGTGACGGGAAGAAATTTCGTAACATGAGGCATCTATATATAGGAGTTAAAAGGATACTCAGCATTCATGTGTCTACATCCAGCTTTGCTAAAGCCAAGTCGACGAATATGAAGATCTGACAAATCTGAAAGTGCTCACATGTTGTAACTCATCATTGTGAAGCTGCTGACCAAATATGAATTTGTTCTGTCTAGTAGTTTTTCATAAAAATGTGACAAAAACATTTATTGGGAGGAGCGGACAAACAGGGTGAATGTAAGTCTGCAGTCCCAGTGTGGGAATACACTTAATTGTATACTTCTAGTACATATATTAAAAAAATAGCTTTATTGCCAACAAAGTATGGGGACACATTATACTACCGGACATAATTTGTTATCTATTCACCTGAAGCTCATACACATCCTCTGCTGTTGTTTTTCTCTTGTTTGCGGTTGTAGTAGCTATAGGGACAGCATGGGATTCATTGAACACAGTTCTAGTCGGGTTTACTACAATTGGTACTCTCCGGTTACCAATAAACCCAGCAATTACTGATGGTGACTGAGGTGTTGAAGGTTGTGGTGAGGAGGCAGATTGACATTCAGGAGCTGGCTCAAACAAATCCTGTACATGCCATTTCGGAATCTTCTGGCAATGTAGCTTCAGTTGCACCAGCTAAAACAAATACAATATAGCTATTAAATTTAATGTCGTACGACAATTAATACGCAAGAGTTTTAGTTTTAAAAATACGATAGGGGTATAAACATTTTAAGATTTAGATCACAGACACATTATGGAGTAGATCCCCCTTTTTTGTTGTTGTCGGAAATGTTCTTACATATTTTCAATTTTTGGATTCTCAGCAAACAGGAGGTGCCAAAATATGAAGTGGCAAAAGCAGTGGAGAACTGTATTATGAATACATTTTGGATTCATTCCTTTAAAGAGTGATAGTCTACTTCCTTTATAATCAAAATGTGTTCTGCTAGTAGATCTTTTGTTGTTGATCATTTTTGTGATTTTAAGTGTATATTTATCTTTTATAATGTTTATCTCCCCCAAGGGTGACTGGGGAATACAAATATGGTCACTTGATCTTCTCCCGACCGGCAGTAAAACGCTTACCAAAGTTGGGCGTCCGTTTGGCTGTGCAGGATGTATCAAGAGAGTGCCACGCTCTTTGCACGTTAAGAACCCTTGCAACAACTCTGAGGGGTCCGTAGGTGGCCTGTTGCAAGTCAACAAATTCTGTCCCTATCCAACATACCCTCATTTTCCAGTGGTAGTCCAAATTTCCCCGACCATCATCCAAGATGACCTGTTTTGTTACAAGACCTGTATATGCATGCAATATTTGCCACTGGACGTTAAGCAACCGACAATCAATCAATATAATGATAATCATTTGAGGCAAAGAAAAATGACAAAAATTGTCATTAAAAGCAACAATTTAGTGGACAATTTCCTCTATATTGTCTTTAATGTAGATCTTGTCTTGGTGATCATTTTTGCTTTTGCAGTTTCTATATTTCATCACCAAAAGGCAATAACTCGAGATGAGGTGTTACATGTATTAACGATGGAAGAAGGTTTTGACAAAGTATGAATGTGCCTGTAATTCAGAGGTTGTCGTTTGTTTATGTGTTACACATTTGTTTTTCGTTCATTTTTTGTACATAAATCAGGCTGTTATTTTTCTCGTTTGAATTGTTTTACATTGTCAATTCGGGGCCATTTATAGCTGACTATGCGGTATGGGCTTTGCTCATTGTTGAAGGCCGTACGGTGATTTATAGTTGTTAATTTTTGTGTCATTTTGGTCTCTTGTGGAGAGTTGTCTTATTTGCAATCATACCACATCTTTTTTAACGGTTACGGAAAAAAGCACGTAGCATTTGCGGATTTTGGCGCCCAAATAAAAATAAAAAAATAGGGTGGATTGGGTAACCGGAAACAACACATACTTTTTTTGGCCTTACCGTTACATTTCTGTTTTAATATGCAAAGCGATCGCTGTAGATGACCAGTTCTTTTACACACTCGAGTTAATAAATTAAATCGCTATGACAGGATATAAAAGAATTTGCAGTAAGTTCTCATACATTGTAGGGAGGTGAAGTTGAAAACCATTAATAATAAATGATTCATTAATAATAGGTAGTTCCAAGTTACGTGACTAAGTACTTCGGTACTGACATGATTTAACAAATCTTTCTAAAATTGTCCGTTTATAAATTTTGAAATTATAAGGAAACTAAGGTTTCAACTCCTTCAGGCAAAGTTGACTTTAGATGAATTTGGCTATTTATTTTAGGTAATTTTGTTAATATATAGCTCTTCAACGGTTTCGGTACTTATACATCTGCGGACTTCAAATGTTTGGCTTTGAACGTTCCTGATGAAGGTAAATCCAGAAAAGCGCTTCGGACGCACGACATTATTAAACGTGTTGTTTTCAATTTTTTACACCACTGGGTCGATACCTCTGCTGGTGGACTATCAGTCCCCGAGGGTATCTTCAGCTCAGTAAGTCAGTATTTCGGTACTGACATGATTTATCAAACCTTTCTAAAATTGTCCGTTTATAAATTTTGAAATTATAAGGAAATTAAGGTTTCAACTCCCTCAGGCAAAGTTGACTTTAGATGAATTTGGCTATTTATTTTAGGTAATTTTGTTAATATATAGCTCTTCAACGGTGTCGGTACTTACACATCTTCGGACTGTTTGTCTTTGATCGTTCCTGATGAAGGTAAATCCAGAAAAGCGCTTCGGACGCATAAAATTATTAAACGTGTTGTTTTCAATTTTTTACGTAAGTAAGTAGGCAAATATTTTTTGTACGTTACACAGGCAATTGAAAATATATGCATTGTTCATTAAAAAGGGGGCGCTTCAACCCCTGACCCCCACCCTTTTGGATCTACCCCTGATATCTATTCAAGATGCACAAATGAGTTTTTATGGCAATTAAATGATACAGGAAAGCCTCACTATCATGTTGTTACTAACTTACTTGTATGAAGTGGTGACTAATCTACTGCTGGTGATAGCGTCAACGGTCTAGCCATTTCTGGTGATAGGGCTGCCAATGAACTGCTGAAGTTGATGGCCTGGTATTTACTCCTGTCAAACTTCTGTTTAATGGTCATAACATTGGCGGCACTGGCAGTTTTGAAACTTTTTTGGATGAACATTGGGGTTCATCTTTATGATCCGAGTCTTCTGAAAAAAATATATACAATAGAAATGACTTGAAAATAAAGTTATATACATTTTTTTTCAATCAACAGGCTGCACTATATTTAATCTACCAAACTAGACCACAGGTCATAAAAGAATTTCTACTAACAATCAAAATTAATAATTTCAGTCAATATGATTGTTCGATATTTTCTCTAGTAATTTTTTTTCAGTACCTGCCCGGTCTGACATGATATTCTTTATAGCGGTTAGTACCTTGAAATCGACATCATCATCGCAAACAGTTTGAGCTTTGACAATTAATTTCTAGTAAAACTAACAAACAACTGTTCTTTCCTCATCTGTTGCAGAAAAGCATTAGCAAAGATGAAAAAGAGAAAACATCTTTTCTTAACCTTTCCTTTGCCAATAAAGGTCTCGATGGCGTCAACTTAGGCAATATGCTTCATCATAAATTAGTTAAGTCGAAAATACCTACTTATTTTAAGGATCAGTCTGTACCAATAATTTCTTATACCTATACCAAATCAATTGCAACTAAAATTTTCAATTACAAACACGTTTTGCAGGACCTCAACATTGACGACTTTAAGTCTAAACCTCCTGATTGCATCTGTGCTAGTTCCCAATTCACATATAATCCGGCTGGCGACGTTATTACCGGAGACTCAACATTGTCAATAACACTTCTCTTCGAATTTTGTTATCCAAAGGTCCGAAATATCGTGAGCCTAAATCCATCAATTTGAAATACAACTTCAAAATACTGATGGATTTAGTCGAGGATTATGCCAGGCAATGGGCTAAACGCGAGAAAGAAAACGTAGATACTCTTTCCGAATGGATTAAGGCTGTGAGGTCGTAAATACAAATCCGAATTTATGCGGATAATACATACCTTAATTTCCATTATTGTGAAGTACAAGTATACTTTTCTTTTAAAACATGGCTAAAACGACGAGAACTGTCAGACAGACTTTCTTTTTTTCTGTCGTACAGGATTTCTTTTAAGCCAAGGCTTTCGTCACTGATTTTTCCGCATTTGACATACACAATTTTCCGCAAAATATTTTTTTTTCTTGTGTTCTTTATACAACATTTTTTTCGTTCCAAACGTAGAAGAGTAATCTAAGTGCGGAAAATAACTTTCAGTGATATGTAGTAAGTATTTAATTTTTTGATACAACATTGTTACTGTTTATATATAAAAGAAGATTAATACCTTTACTGTATTGCATCAATACATATGGTTGTACTATGAGACTAAGAGATGTGTGGGATAACTGTATTTTTGTTTATGAATCATTGACATTGAAGAGCATTGAGGATCCAAAATTTCAAAAAATTGTGCCAAATACGGCTATGGTAATCTATGCCTGGGATAAGAAAATCCTTAGTTTTTCGAACAATTTAAAGTTTTGTAAACGTGATGATTAGTGATTAAGTTATGTTACTATGTACGTTATTATTTGAATAAATATCAGTCAGACTCTAGCCTATTTGGAAAGCGATAAATATACGATGTTTTTAACCCTCAGGTGATACATACATACAACTCTCAGTTCATAATAGGTACACATTGTGTAATTTCAGTCTTCTTGACGGACAAACTTAACCACTATGGTCAGAATAATTTGCACACTTTTAACATTCAGTATATGCAACAACTGTGTTTGCTCTCTGCTCTATACAATCTAGTCTAACAAAAAAGCACACTCTTCCAAAACATACTTTTTCATTGTGTTTAAACATAATGGCTGAATTATCTCTTTAAGTCATTCTTGCATATTCCATACCATAAACTAAGTTATCATTCATTTCAATTCGTTTGAAGGTTGAAAAATAATCATTGCAAAAACCAAAAATATACATGATGCATCAAATGCATGTTTTGTTAGTGTTCTCATTTTAATACTTCCCAAAATATAAATTCCTTGTGTACTCCTTTCCCCTCTCATTAAGATATTTGGGATTCAATTGATTTATACAATTTGTCCAATCCAGTTTCCTCGACAATGAATTTTAGCTTAAGTTCAGGAATGATTTGCACAAAAGACGACACACCAGTAATTATTTGATTATCATTATTTTGAGTGTCACGAATAATTTTTAACAAGTAACCATTTTTTAACTTCAAAGGAAAAACAACTATGGGTATATAATGGTCCTAGACATTTTACACTACACTATCTGCCAGATGAATAAGCTGATGAACATTTAAAGTCATATAACGTATATCATACAATTGTTCAGAATTAGAATTAAATTCCATCAAGAATGATTCAGCTCTCATAATTTAAGTTTTGCTGAACCATTCTTTAAAAGAATATGTATTGCATTTACAAGAAGAGCAAAATGATTAAATCTAGTATTGTAAAGTGTACCATGTAAAACAGGAAGTCTATACTACAATAAAAATGATCTATATTCATTAGCTTTCCAGTATTGTAAATCATTTTCAATAGACCTAGGTAAACGAGATATATTCAATGTTGGGCGAATACTTTGCAGTTTTGTTATCAACATCAGCAATGTGATTATGAATACTGAAAACCTTGTTCTTGAGTTGTGGGGAAAACCATATTTTAGCATTAATTTCATTACACCTAATAATACACCGTGCACATAATCTATAGCTATTCCATCTATTATATTAAACAATGGGAAAATGTTTATTCCATTCACTGCAATGACCTTTGATTTGTTTTCCATATATTCTAAAAGGCATTTCTTGAATCTTCAATGACATTTTCTCTGCATCTTTGTGGACCTTTGGGATTGTCTTGTATAAATGGACCCCAAGGGTGACTGGGGAAACGAAATATGGTCACTTGGTCTTCTCCCGACCGGCAGTTAAGCGTCCTTTTGGCTGTGCGGGATGTATCAAGTTCGTAGTCACGTCCGGTCAGAATGGGGACCTCGTGTTAAGAGAGTGCCACACTCTTTGCACGTTAAGGACCCTTGCAACAACTCTTTGAGGGGTCCTTAGGTGGCCTGTTGCAAAGCAAAATTTCTGTCCCTATCCAATATACCCTCATTTTCCAGTGGCAGTCCAAATTTTCCCGACCATCATCCCGAATGGCCTCGACAAGACCTACCTATTGTATTTATTGTTAACTTGTTCTCGTCCTGAACATGCATGAAATATTTGCCACTGGACGTTAAGCAACCAACAATCAATCAATTGCATAAATGGAAAAACATGTGCATGTGACTGTCCGTTCCAACTTTTTGCTGTCTCACCTTTCTGCATACATTTCCAACATGAATAACTTCCTTTGTATTGTACACCATTACATAACATGCACCTTGCAGGTAGGTCAGCAGTACCACATAGTAAATAAGCTTTGCTTATAAAGTTTCCTTGCTCTGGAGAGAAACAATTAATACCATTGTTTAACTTCTTGAATGAATCGATATTCGTAGGAAGCATTTCAATGTTAATAATATGTATAATTTATTTAATAATGTTCCATTTACAAATATTGTTGCATTCTTAATAGAAATTGAAATTTTTCATAAAATTTTAAAATGTTATCATATTTAAATCGATTTTAATTTTTATCACGTTATCTTGCTGTTGATTCTTATTTGTAAATAATCAATTTGCTTTAGTCTAGCATTTTAGTTTATTGAAGGACCTTTTGTCTTATTTTAAAAATATGCTTTAAATTGTAAAAATATTCGAATTAGCTCGCGCCGCGATATAGCCTTTTTGTGCTAATGTGGCGTAAAGCAACCAACAATCAATCAATCTTGAATGAATCTAAGAAAGTTGAAAGGAAAGTGCTCATGGATGGTTTTTGGTTACCAAACCAAAGACCAGCTAAAATCGTGTTTTCTTTCATCATCCGTAGTTTGTATGGAAGTTCATTGATTACCATAAATAATTGGCACACCGAAACTTTACTACTTTGAAATGCTGGAGCACCATCAGTGTTAAAGGTAAAGGAAATATTTTCTGGCTGACTTAAAGGTCCATCATTTTCACTGTTTAATTGATTTAAATATCCATCTGATATGTCTTTGCAAGTGGCACCATCAGTTGTCTTTGAACTACTAAATCGATTTTGTAATTTGTCATAGAATCCTTGTTGTGCACAAAGGTTTTGCGCTTGTGACTCAACTGGTATCTCAATAAAATAACTCTTCATATCTTTAGTTAATGTTTTGTTGCATCCTTTGGCTAAAAATGAAAAAGACAAACAGACAAACGATAGTACACATGACACAACATAGAAAACTAAAGAATAAGCAACACGAACCCCATCAAACACTAGGGGGGATCTCAGGTGCTCCGGAAGGGTAAGCAGATCCTGCTCCACATGTGGCACCCGTCGTGTTGCTTATGTGTTAACAAATCCGGTAAATAGTCTAATTCGGTAAGACAATCAGTGACGCTCGGATCAAAAACGTTGTAAAGCCATAATAGTAAAATTAACAGCCTTGTTGAAGTTTTAAAAAGTAATATTGAAGGCTCATTGTACGTTGATGATTTTTTAATATGTTATAGTGGCAAAAATATGAATAACATAGAACGCCAATTGCAACTGTGTCTCGGAAGAATCGAAAAATGGGCCTCAGAAAATGGTTTTAAATTTTCCTCATCTAAAACGGTTGGGATGCATTTCTGTAACAAAAGGAAATTGCATCTTGATCAAGAACTCACTTTATATGGAAACCCAATTAAAATGGTTGATGAAACCAAATTTCTAGGGTTAGTTTTTGATAAAAAATTAACCTTTCTCCCCTAAATCAAAATGTTAAAATCAAGATGTTTAAAAGCATTAGATATTTTAAAAGTTGTCGGCAGCACCGACTGGGGTGCGCAACATTTTACTTAATTTATATAGATCTCTAGTTAGATCCAAACTAGATTATGGCTCTATAGTGTATGGCTCTGCTCGGAAGTCCTACATACAGATTCTTGATGCTGTGCATCACCAGGGTTTGCGTCTCTGTCTTGGCGCCTTTAAAACTTTACCAGTTGAGAGTCTGTATGTAGAGGCTGATGAGCATTCACTTTTTGACAGACGTTTGAAGCTTGGACTTCAATATGCTGTCAAACTTAAAGCCTATTCAGATAATCCTGCCTACAGCTGTGTTTTTAATCCAATTTATGAAGATATTTTCGCAAAACATGAAAATAAAATTCCTCCGTTAAACCACATTTAGCTACTTTTGATTAAAAATCTGTTGCTCAAGTTGAAACTTGCAAATGTCCTCCATTGGAAATTCCCAAACCAAAAATGATATTTGATCTCCGTAAACACATTAAAAATGAAACAAATCCTCTTTTAATTCAGCAACACTATGCTGAAATTAAAGCCAATTATTCAGATTTTTGTCGAGCCTGCGACTTTTGTCGCAGAAAGCTCGACATAGGGATAGTGATCCGGCGGCAGCGGCGGCTACGGCGGCGGCGGCGTTAGCTAACTTCTTAAAAGCTTTATATTTTAGAAGCTAGAAGACCTGGATGCTTCATACTTTGTATATAGATGCCTTATGTTACGAAGTTTCCGTCTGTCATATGTCCAATGTCCTTGACCTCATTTTCATGGTTCAGTGACTACTTGAAAAAAAAGTCAACATTTTTTGTAATGTTAATTTCTTTCTTATTATGAGTAATAGGATAGCTATATTTAGTATGTGCGTACCTTGCAAGGTCCTCATGCCCGTCAGACAATTTTCATTTGACCTCGACCTCATTTCATGGATCAGTGAACCAGGTTAAGTTTTCGTGGTCGTCCATATATCAGATACTATAAGCAGTAGGTCTACTATATTTGGTATATGGAATGATTGTAAGGTGAACATGTCCAACTGGTAGGTGTCATGTGACCTTGACCTCATTTTCATGGTTCAGTGGTCAAAGTTAAGTTTTTGAGTTTTGGTCTTTTTTTCTAATACTATATGCAATAGGTCAACTATAAATGGTGTATGGAATGATTGTAAGGTGTACATGTCTAGCTGGCAGGTGTCATCTGACCTTGACCTCATTTTCATGGTTCAGTGGTCAAAGTTAAGTTTTTGAGTTTTGGTCTTTTTTTCTAATACTATATGCAATAGTTCAACTATATTTGCTGTATGGAAATATTTTATGATCTATATGTCAGTCACGCAGGTTTTATTTGACCTTGACCTCATTTTCAAGGTTCATTTCTCAGTGTTAAGTTTTTGTGTTTTGGTCTGTTTTTCTTATACTGTATGCAATAGGTCTACTATATTTGGTGTATGGAATGATTGTAAGGTGTACATGTCTAGCTGGCAGGTGTCATCTGACCTTGACCTCATTTTCATGGATCAGTGGTCAAAAAAGTTAAGTTTTTGAGTTTTGGGCTTTTTTCTAATACTATATGCAATAGTTCAACTATATTTGCTGTATGGAAATATTTTATGATCTATATGTCAGTCAGGCAGGTTTTATTTGACCTTGACCTCATTTTCAAGGTTCATTGCTCAGTGTTAAATTTTTGTGTTTTGGTCTGTTTTTCTTAAACTATAAACAATAGGTCAACTATATTTGTTGTATGGAAGAATTGTTAGCTGTACATGCCTGCCTAGCATGGTTCATCTGACCTTGACCTCATTTTCATGGTTCATTGGTCAATGTTTAGTTTACTTGGTTAATGTTAAGTTTATGTGACAGTTGTAATAAAGCTTTATATTAAGGACTATCAACATAATATAAATGACTAGTAAAGAAGGCGAGACATTTCAGCGTGTGCACTCTTGTTCAACTGTCTATACTGATGGATCAAAAGATGGTGACAGAGTTGCATCTGCTGCTGTCTTCAGGGACAGAGCTGCAACTCTCCGTTTGCCATCTGCTGCATCCACCTTTACTGCTGAAGCAGAAGCAATAATTTTGGCTTTGATATTTATTGCTTCTTCAGATAAATCCAAATTTATTATATATTCTGATTCACTTTCATGCTTACAAGCTATACAAAATACTAAAATTAAAAACCCAACAATTCTCAAAATTTTATATGTAATGAGGAATTTAAAAATTCTTCATTTCTATGGGTGCCGAGTCATGTTGGAATCCATGGAAACACAGCTGTAGACCTTGAGGCAAAGAATGCCCTGGGTGAAACTTTAACTTACTGTGATATACCATATACCGATTTTAAATCTAATATTAGAGAATATGTTTTTAATATTTTGAAAAAAATGAATGGAGTAAGAGAGATGGTAACAAATTACATGAAATTAGACCTAATTTAGGTAAACCTTTTAATAATTTAATGTGCAGAAAAGATCAGTGTGTTATTTCTAGATGCAGAATTGGTCATACTAGAGTGACACACGAGTATCTTTTAAAAAATGAAGATGAACCACAATGTGTACCTTGCAACTGCAAGTATACTATTAAACATGTTTTAATTAATTGTATTGACTTTGCTGTTATTCGGAAGAAGCATTTCAATGTCAATAATATGTATGATTTATTTAATAATGTTCCATTTACAAATATTGTTTCATTCTTAAAAGAAATTGGAATATATTATAAAATATAAAAAATGTTGTTATATTTAAAACGATTTTAATTTTTATCACGTTATCGTAGTGTTGATTTTTATTTGTAAATAATCAATTTGTTTTAGTCTAGAATTTTAGTTTATTGAAAGACCTTTTGTCTGATTTTAAAAATATACCTTAAATTGTTATAATGAAAAAAAAAAACATGTATATTACATAACTATATAAAAAAACTTGTTTTCCCTGAGAAACATATTACTATTTCAAGTTTAAATAGAAAAATGCACACAACCTTAAAGGGAGACAACCTTATGTTTTAATAAAGGGGTGAGGAGTTCATTATCATTGAATTAGTGATATCATATATCTTTTTTTTTATAGCACTATACAACAAACTTGTTAATTATATAGATGTATGAAAAACTTTCTGAGTTAATAGTCTTCAGACAATTTAATTCTTAAAAATTAATTGACTAAAAGTGTAAACAAATGAGGGAAGGGGTATTTCTAATCAATCAATCACCTTTCTTTCACACAATAATTTAATCTTTTATCATAATAAACAATGAGGTGTTTTTTCACAACAGCAAATGAAAGATTGAGTAAATAAAATCAGACCCCACCTACAAATAACAACTTGTATTGTTTCTTTCAACCCCCCAAGGGTGACTGGGGAATAGAAGTATGGTCACCATTGGTCTTCCTTCGACCGGCAGTAAAACCCGTGCTAAAGTGGGGCGTCCGTTTGGCTGTGCGGGATGTACAAATTTGCAGCCACGTCCGGTCAGAATGGGGACGTTAAATCCGATGCCTCGTGTAAAGAGAGTGCCACGCTCTTTGTACGTTAAGAACCCTTGCAACAACTCTTTGAGGGGTCCGTAGGTGACCTGTTGCAAGGCTAAATTTCTGTCCCTATCCAATATACCCTCATTTCCCGTGGCAGTCTAAATTTCTCCGACCTTAATCCCTTAATCTTAATACAGAACCTACCTATTGTATTTATTGTGAACTTGTTCTCGTCCTGAATATGCATGAAATATTTGCCACTGGACGTTAAGCAACCAACAATCAATCAATCAATTAATAACTTTTGAAATAGTAGGAAAGTGAAAATTTATCCATGAAACTAGAATTGAGTGTGTACACTATAAATTTTCAAAACTCAAAACTGATTATACATTAATCTATTTGGAGCAACACGACGTCTTTTCTGAATAAAATAATGAAAAATATAATTAAGTAACTGATATAAAAGATTGATCAATGTATTATAGTTCAAATTTCTATTAATAGCCATTGTGAAAATCTTTTGTATAGAATGTATTAGCAAGTCTTTGACACTGCCTCATGGGGATAAGTCCTAATATTATTACTGTAAAGGATGACAAAATATCTGAAATAAAAAGACGTTTAACTGTGAATAAAGCTAACCTAATTAATATAAAAAGCTCTTACTTACATTTTCGTTCCATTTCACACGAAAACACAATTTTATTATCACTTGTCAATGAAGTAATGCTAGGCATTCTTCTAAGTGAAACTGTGTCTACGTGTGAAGGAAGAATATTATGACTATAACATTTAAAACATATATGTTTCCTATACAATATCAAAAAAACATAAATTTCATTATCTTTTCCCTCTGTATTTTCCACATCTGAAAAGTAAATTTTTTTTGTATGAAAATACATGATTTTCGCAAGTAGTTCACTTAAATCTATTTTTCTTCTTTTCTTACGCTCAAAGCGATTAACGAAGAGTTTTCTTAATCTCATTACACGATATCACATTTTTTATATTTCAAATAATATAAATACAATTGTTATACATATAATGTGTACACATTACACTTTTTATCAACGTGATTAATAGAAATTTATATTTATAATTTCAAAACTAAAAATACTTACATCCAAGAATTTCTAATGTAGTCATTTCTCCCTCATCTTTACTGTTTGAAAATGTCACTGTAAATAAATACAAAAAAAAATAATATCTTTAAAATGATAGGATAGGGTTCTTTGAGATTTGAGAAAATAAAAGTATTTTACATTAAGATTACAGTTACAGGAAAAAACAGAAAAGTTTCCTTTATACAAGTTACTGATTTATTATAGTATTCATTCTCACCGAGGAGGAAATTAGTTTCAATAAAAATACAAAGAAAAAAAAAGAAAATTACCTGTATCTGTTATTAGTTAGTATTTACAAGTATTCTTTGATATCTATTTACTTCATACATGGAAAGCCAGTTTTAAAAACGGCATAGATGAATTACAAGTTTCAGACTCGGAACAGATAGACCTACTTATTAAATGGCTTGGACCAGAGTCTGCCAAACATGCCATGCCATCAAATGCCAACAACCCAACAAGGGGCCTACACAGACTATGGGAGAGACTGGACGACCGATATGGTGCTCCAATAATGTTGGAGGCGTCTCTCGTCAACAAACTTGCCAACTTTCCAAAACTGACAATGTACGATTTGTCAGATATTATCTCAGAAATAGAGTATCACAAAGAAAATCCCAAGCTGTGATGTTTGCTAGCTTTTTTCGACTCTTCGTCAGGGATAAATCCTATTGTGGAAAAACTGCCATACGGACTCCAAGAAAAGTGGATAACAAGGGCTTCGAGATACAAGTCTAGACACGAAGTTGCCTTTCCGCTTTTCACCGAGTTCTCTGCCTTCATCAGGGAAATAAGTAAAATTAAGAACGATCCTGGTTTCATCTTTTGGTCTAAAGTCACACTAAATACAATAGGTGCTGCACCAAGGTTCACACCTCAGACGTACTATAAAGTCAACGTCCATATGACGGCTGTTGAACAGCAACCTGAAGACAGCATTCAAAGATCTGTGTATCCTACCCAAAACAAAGCATCCCTTGAACGAATGCCGAGCGTTCCGAGCCAAATCAATTGAAGAACGCAAGGAACTGTTAAGACAAAATAATGTTTGCTACAAGTGCTGTGAGTCAACCACACACAGAAGTCGGGACTGCAACGCAAGTATCAGTTGTAAAGAGTGTGGAAGTCAACGACACGCTACTGCACTACACATAACAAGGGTGCAACCACACACCATTTCTCAAGGTAATTCGCCTGGAACAATCTACGGCGGGGAGCAGACAGAGTCAGCTGAAACAAAGTTAACCTCTGTGAGTTCGACCTGCACAGAGATCTACAAAGATCATAAGAGTGAGAAATCTTATGCCAAGATATTACCTGTGGATGTGTACCACAAGGACAGGACAGACAAAATTATCAGGATGTACGCCATTATTGACGACCAAAGCAACCGGTCTCTTGCCTCGCCTGAATTCTTCAGTCTGTTCGACGTACGGGAAAAACTGGAAAAATACTCTCTAACAACATTCCGGGAAAAGAGGTAGAGATTTCATCATCAAATCTGTACATAGTGACGTACAATTTGATCTGCCTACACTAATTGAATGTATTAATATTCTCAATAAACGGGACGAAATCCCGACTCTTGAGGTTACAATGCATCATCATCATTTAAAAGAACTCAGAGGAAGCATTCCACCAATAGAGGAAAAGTACAAAATACAACTGCTAATTGGAAGAGACCTTATAGAGGCACACCACGTCCTTGAACAACGCCTAGGACTACCAAGAACTCCATTTGCCCAAAAGTTAAAACTTGGTTGGGTCATAATTGGAAATACATACATTGACAAGCAAACTGGTCCGCTTGAAGTCAACACGAAGATAACTAACGTTTCAATCACGGAACGCCCCCAAGGGTGACTGGGGAATAGAAGTATGGTCACCATTGGTCTTCCTCCGACCGGCAGTAAAACCCGTGCTAAAGTGGGGCGTCCGTTTGGCTGTGCGGGTAGTACAAATTTGCAGCCACGTCCGGTCAGAATGGGGACGTTAAATCCGATGCCTCGTGTAAAGAAAGTGCCACGTTCTTTGCACGTTAAGAACCCTTGCAACAACTCTTTGAGGGGTCCGTAGGTGACCTGTTGCAAGGCTAAATTTCTGTCCCTATCCAATATACCCTCATTTCCAGTGGCAGTCTAAATTTCTCCGACCTTAATCCCTTAATCTATTACAGAACCTACCTATTGTATTTATTGTGAACTTGTTCTCGTCCTGAATATGCATGAAATATTTGCCACTGGACGTTAAGCAACCAACAATCAATCAATCAATCACGGAACCAGAACAACGTCTTGCCTCAAGACCGGAAATAGCCTTCAAGGACAAGAATCAAATTGTTGTTAAGGATAACAACCAATACTTTAATTCAAATACCAAGGTTGCAAAATCGCATTCCATACAATTCCTTGAGTGTACTGGACCTAGTACCAAGCCTGGTAAACTCACGAATTTCTCTAAAGGGACAGCACTCGTATCACTAAAAGCAAAATCTGTTACTTCTATAGAAAATTCTATGGATAAAGAGAATGTCATTCCGAAATCAACAAGACCTGAAGTTCATGGAGAGGAAATCAGTCGCATTCACAAACCTATTCCAAAAGAAGGACCGATTGCCAATCTCAATCTGCCTTTGAACAATCAACTTCTACTCCGAGTAGGAAGCAGTATCGTCAAGTCTGACTTGAATATTAGTGAAAAGGAACCGGTGGTCTTATCTGGACATCATCACAAAGTAACACCTTTTGTTGGACATTACAACGATAAAATCGAACATCGAGGACGCCACTTTACAGATAGAGCGAATAGATCCACAGGATGGAATGTTAGGACGAGACGATTAATTTCGTCTGAGACTCACAAAGATGTGACATTTCGCCAAATCGGACGAGGACCAAGTTCTAACTCCCGTCATACTTACCGGAGGATATCGCCGTCTTACAACGTTGGAGAAAACAGTTCCTATTATCGATACAACAGTAATGGAACATTCTACAGAACACTTCAATCTCATCCGAGACATCCTTCTTCTAAAGGACACGAAACTGTGCCAAACCCAGTTTCACGTGGAATGAATTTATTCAGGAAACGTTATAGTGAAAAGTCGTAAGTTGAGACCTGATATTTCTCACACGACCAATAGTGGACATTTCACCTGTACATATTCAGTTTATGTTGGGATTTATTTATTTATCTTATATTCATATGCGATTAATTTATGGAATAGTGATATCAGATAGACATCGGACGAGGAGTATTCTGTTACGCCTTTCCTCAATTTATATAGTTCGTTTGATTATATTCTTAATCTGTTTATGTGTTCCAGTTTAGGAGGATTATTCATCTTCAACCTTATAAGAGCTTGTAAGAACTTTAAACACCGTATCATCGTTACCTTTCCCTTTCTTACACGTATCTCGAACTGAATATTGCAAGGTCATTCCAGAACTGGAGAAGTAAAAACGTCATCTAGGACACAATTCGTGGCTAACCACAGAGTGAGTTACATTTATAACTTTGTATTTGATGCCTTCAAATCGTTCTTCACATAATTGAACTCTTTATCCGTGACATACTGGAAACTTCACCTTTAATAACTGCAGCATTATTTGGCGTTCTATGGACATTGTTATTGTCTACACTTGACATTCATACATTATAACATTAATTGAACACATTGTAAAATTGTATTTTATTTTGTATTTTGTATTTTCAGCTTTTTACCATTTGTTTAGATTGGTTTGAGAATAAATTGTCAGCACCTGATAGTCTTATTGCTTGAGCCCAATCGTGGTTATACTTAATGGTCAGGCCATTACAGTAATATATTTTTCTTTACAAATTCTTGATAATGTTTTCATAATTGCATGATACATTTCCACGAAAATATATAGGTTAAAACAGTTTTTTGATTTATACAGTGTATAATTGTCAAATATATTTATGATGTCGGTAATTTTATAATTTTTAGTGTTTTCGCTATCCCAGTTAAGGCAAAGAAACTCCTCATGTTCGCCAAATCTAAAGCTTACTTAAAAATTGATGTTGAGATCTGTAAAGGTGCCCTTATATTCTCTCTTTGCTGAAACTGTATTCCCTTTAAAATCATGCTTTCTGTAGATTCCCACTTTAAGATTGTCACTAGTCGTAGTAATGAGACCCATGTTTCCCCCTTAATCCTCATACCAACCTATCATTGCATCAATATTGTAGTTATTATTCGTTCCAAATCTTAATATACACTATTGACAGACCTTTTATAGTCTATATAGAATGTGCAAATGCATGTGTGATGATCGGAAAACCCACCAACCAAACACTCTTTTGTTAGCCAGAAAGTTTTTAAAGTGACCATCAGGCGAGTATTTTAAATTAATAATAATTAATTATTCAAAATATAATTATAAGTAAAAAAAAATGGTGACTGCTGTTTAAATTTTGTAATGCGTGAAAAAGAAGAATGTTTTCTTCATTGTTGTGTAGTGTTGGTCTTTTTATTGCTTTTTAAATATATATGATTAACAGATTCCAAAAGACTTTCCCATTCAAACTGTTGTCTGAGACAACAAACTGAGACAACAAACAAATTTCGTATAGTGATCAAAGACGTTTTAGTTTAAATTGTATAATATGTTAAGCTTACAATGAGGACAAAACGAGGTTAAAACTCCTGGTAACAGTGATGGATGTCTTTTTGAAAGTTTGGAACACACATCATTTTCATGTGTGGCCCTTTATTATCTGCAGCAAATTGTCTTCTTATTCTGGCAGTGGCGGTAAATATAACAATCCGTCCTCCTCATCTGGCTCTTCAGAAAACATAAATCCTTTAGAAAAGGATCAAACACTTTCTGCTGAAAATGTGGGAGGCAATCCTTTAATTCCTGATATAGGAAAATCTCTTTCAGCTGAGACAGCAGTAAAAAATATCAGGAATAGTTGTTTGCAATTTTCGACGTAGTTATTTTGAATACGTTTGTCTGGTTCAGGAAAGATTGATTTATTGATTGTTTTTTGCTTAACGTCCAGTGGCAAATATTTCATGCATGTTCAAGACGAGAACAAGTTAACAATAAATACAATAGGTAGGTCCTGTAATAGAGGCCGTCCGGGATGAAGGTCGGGGAAATTTGGACTGCCACGGGAAAATGAGGGCATATTGGATAGGGACAGAAATTTTGCCCTGCAACATGCCACCTACGGACCCCTCAAAGAGTTGTTGCAAGGGTTCTTAACGTGCAAAGAACGTGGCACTCTCTCTACACGAGGCATCGGATTTAACGTCCCCATTCTGACCGGACGTGGCTGCGAACTGGTACATCCCGCACAGCCAAATGGACGCCCCACTTTAGCGAGGGTTTTACAGGGAGTCGGAGGAAGACCAATGGTGACCATATTTCTATTCCCCAGTCACCCTTGGGGAGGTTCAGGAAAGATATTATGAAGAAACTGAAAGTAATGCTCAGACGGAGGCAGGTAACTGCAAAAAGGGATAAGAAGAATCTAACCTTACCCAATGCTGTCCTTGAAAGTGACTTCTAACGGCAGTAAAACGCTTGCCGAAGTGGGGCGTCCGTTTGGCTGTGCGGGATGTATCAAGTTCGCAGTCACGTCCGGTCAGAATGGGAACGTTAAATCCGATGCCTCGTGGAAAGAGAGTGCCACGCTCTTTGCACGTTAAGAACCCTTGCAACAACTCTTTGAGGGGTCCGTAGGTGGCCTGTTGCAAGGCCAAATTTCTGTCCCTATCCAAAATACCCTCATTTTCCAGTGGCAGTCCAAATTTCCCCGACCACTATTCAGAATGTCCTCTATTATGACAAGACCTACCTATTTATTGTTAACTTGTTCTCGTCCTGAACATGCCTGAAATATTTGCCACTGGACGTTAAGCAACCAACAATCAATCATTTTCCAGTGGTAGTCGAAATTTCCACGACCATCATCCCGGATGGCCTCTATTACAAGACCTACCTATTGTATGTATTGTCAACTTGTTCTCGTCCTAAACATGTATGAAATATTTGCCACTGGACGTTAAGCAACAAACATTCAATTAATTTTTAATTTCTTCAGGTGTTATGTATTCCATAAGGTTACTCATTACTTTTAAATCGGAGCACTTCTTATACTCAAGTACATTATACGTGAAATGTCATTACTCGAATAGCTTCTTTCAGTACTGTCTTGACTACGAATTACAAAATGTTTACTTAATGTATCTTTATATAATAAAGACAATTCAGTTGAATTGACGAATGCATCTCTGTTGAACCTCCGCATTATCTGCAATTCTATAGACCTGTTGTTGTTCAGAAGAGAACCTAGATGGCCAAAATACCTCTCGAAACTAAACAGCTAAAATGAATAGACAGTACCATAATCACGAATACAGTCAGCTTCATGACATTGAAGGTGCATATTAGGTGTCACTCTTTCTTCGCCGCATTATTTTTTCGAATTCAGTACAAACATTTTTAATTAATGATTGAAATTTTTTAATATCAGCTTCATTGATGATCTTTGTTGAAATCAATTTACTTGCCAGTACGAAATGTCTCCAAATATCAATATACCGGGTAGGAATTACGTTGACAAGAGCAAATATAGAAAATATATTCGTCCAATTTTTCAACTGGTCTGCGGTTAAACCACCAAATGACGAGGCAATTTGTTTTTGGAATGTTGCTGGCTGCGTCAACAGAATCAACTTTCTCCTGTATTTCCCTGAGCTTCTCAGCATTTATAATATCCAATTCTAACCATACTTTGTCAGGTAAGCCTCTACAGTTGCTTCCAAACCTCCGTCTTTTGACAAAAGCAAAAGCTCACATTGCCCTTCACATTAACTGAGATAGAAAAAGCAGAATTGTCTTAATTATATCAAAAATACCCCTGTATTTTACTTCCAAATCCACAAAAAAGACCCACATCAATTATGTTTCATGTAAAATATAAAATGATTGTTAATCTGATATTTGAAGATTTGCATGATCAGTAATGTTATGTTTTAAACATGCACATACTTATCTCCCTTTTAGTCTTTCTTGGGTATAATCATTAAGGACAGATATGATAAAACTGTTTTTGAAAAGATAAGCTTGTTCCATCAAATGGCAGAGATTGTGGTTGGGAACCACATTTTGGATGATCTCAAATGAAATCAGTAGTATAGTCGATATCCAATTTCGCAAGAAAACTGTACCAACTATGTCTGAAATAAATGTATGGGAAAATATTTTTGCAGTCCTCATTCTCAGCATCAATATGGTGTTGAATTAACACCTTGTGAAACGAGAACATGGTGACCCTGAAATAGAAAATGATATGCGATTATGAATTAGAAACATCAAAAATGGTAAACTCTCTAATGAATCCATGATATCTGCTTCATTCACACCTAGACAAAAATCCTCTAAAGATGTAATTTCTTCATCATAGAAATCTGCCACGAAGTACCTTGGCTTCCATTCAGGATTCCAATGCTTTAAAATATTTAAAAGCCTCCTTGATTGAATTACGGTCCTCTGTTCCTCTGGACAAACGAAACAGTTATATAATTAACATATGCTGGAACACAGACAAAGAACAGTGGCAAAGCATATTAAGTGGTCCTGTAAGTTGCATCAAGCAAGGTAATCTCGTTGCCATACCTTGCTAGCAAACGTCTCTGCCTAGGTGCCTAATGTATGTACACACACTTTTCTCTGTTCCCACAAGAAAAAGTTACATTTTGGTCGTTGAAGAAATGATCGAATAAAACTCTTTTCTCTGCAGCTGTTGAGAAGTTTGCAACCGTTGTGCCTATTTCAAAACCAATTAAAGACCACACGGATACTATTAATTAAAGAATTCAAGAAAATTTTACAAAACAGTTTTCTCCTTGTTCAATAATCCCTAGTCTCTTTTATAGAAGCCAAGAAAACTTTGACGATATTTAAATACCTGTCTTTCGGACTGACAGAAGGTCAGACAGACAGAGTAAGGCAGACCAACTTTCATCGTTGGCGAGGCAACTGCTATGTCCTTTTTTTGACGGAACAGAAATAAACACAAACTCTATTCTATTAACAAGAATCATTCAAGATTGGTTTAAATTCGTTCATTAGTTACAGACTATTTATGAATAGTTTACACGGTGCTATATGACGACAATGGACACTCAAGTGATGGCAAAAGCTTAAATTAATTTTCAATCGAAATTTAGGAAAGATGAACTAAACAGAAGGTTCACAATGGCATTATTTAATAAAGAGACTATGAAGTTTTATTAAGTATTGATATCATTATTTGTCATCCATAAACTGCAGTAATGAAGGTAACCACTTGAAAAATATGAAGTGATTTTGCTTGGCTCTAATTGCCTCTTCTTTTGTATCTCAATTCAAAGGTTTTCTAAAGCCAGAACCATTCCAAAAATTCAGCGGAATTCTCCCTGATGTCATATTTATAGTCGACTGTTTCAATCTGTATTGTTCAGCATGTGCATAATTTAGTAGGTACTTAAAATTTCAAAATATAGCTTATAGGCAGTGGCTGTACTACAAATCTCATTAACAGCTGTGCCATGAGCGAATGATTCACCAAACAATACAGATCATGTCATATCATGATTAAAAAAAAACTAACACTAAAGGGAAGTTATTTCAATAGATATAAATCAGTAACCAACCTTTCATGACAACTACTCAAAGCACATTTAATATATTGCTTGAAGACAGGCAAACCCACCTTAATTATGAATTAAATCCCAGAACACAGGAACGTACAATCTACACGTTAGAAAAAAATAAATGGGAGCTTATGAAAATAGATGGTATGAAAAACTTAATTAATAAATTCAGTTATTCAAAAGAATTAACTACTTAAAATATATGACAGTCCACAAATTTTGTTGTATATCAATCTTAATTTTTCAAAGCTTGAATACCTTGACCATTGTATTGAAAGATGGTTCATACGTGCCACCATCACTTGCATTCTCAACCCTGAGATCCTGCAAAAAGACCACTATTTCCAAGGAAAATAAGCTTCATTCTTTCCATCAGTTTAGGATTTTATTACACTGAAGCATCTAGAGCTAGTTCTCTGTAAATGAAGTCAGCTACTACAGGTTGCAATCAAATTTAAAAGAAGAAAAAAATGTAAAATTTATGAAGATATTTTTGCAAAACATGAAAATAAAATTCCTCCGTTAGGTATACGTTTAAAACCACATTTACCTTCTTTTGATTTAAAATCTGTTGCTCAAGTTGAAACTTGCAAATGTCCTCCATGGGAACTTCCCAAACCAAAAATGATATTTGATCTCCGTAAACACAATAAAAATGAAACAAATCCTCTTTTAATTCAGCAACACTATGTTGAAATTAAAGCCAATTATTCAGATTTTTCAACTGTCTATACTGATGGATCAAAAGATGGTGACAGAGTTGCATCTGCTGCTGTCTTCAGGGACAGAGATGCAAATCTCCGTTTGCCATCTGCTGCATCCATCTTTACTACTGAAGCAGAAGCAATAATTTTGGCTTTGAAATTTATTGCTTCTTCAGATAAATCCAAATTTATTATATGTTCTGATTCACTTTCATGCTTACAAGCTATACAAAATACTAAAATTAAAAACCCAACAATTCTCAAAATTTTATATGTAATGAGGAATTTAAAAATTATTCTTAAAGAAATAATATTTCTATGGGTGCCGAGTCATGTTGGAATCCATGGAAACACAGCTGTAGACCTTGAGGCAAAGAATGCCCTGGGTGACACTTTATCTAACTGTGATATACCATATACCAATTTTAAATCTAATATTAGAGAATATGTTTTTAATATTTTGAAAAATGAATGGAGTAAGAGAGATGGTAACACATTACATGAAATTAAACCTAATTAGGTAAACCTTTTAATAATTTAATGTGCAGAAAAGATCAGTGTGTTATTTCTAGATGCCGAATTGATCATACTAGAGTGACACACGAGTATCTTTTAAAAAATGAAGATGAACCACAATGTGTACCTTGCAACTGCAAGTATACTATTAAACATGTTTTAATTCATTGTATTGACTTTGCTGATATTCGGAAGAAGCATTTCAATGTCAATAATATGTATGATTTATTTAATAATGTTCCATTTACAAATATTGTTTCATTCTTAAAAGAAATTGGAATATATTATAAAATATAAAAAATGTTGTTATATTTAAAACGATTTTAATTTTTATCACGTTATCTTAGTGTTGATTTCTATTTGTAAATAATCAATTTGCTTTAGTCTAGAATTTTAGTTTATTGAAAGACCTTTTGTCTGATTTTAAAAATATACCTTAAATTGTTATAATATTCGAATTAGCTCTCGCCGCGATATAGCCTTTCTGTGCTAATGCGGCGTAAAGCAAACAACAATCAATCAATCAATCTAGAGCTAGTTCTCTGTAAATGAAGTCAGCTACTACAGGTTGAAATCAAATTTAAAAGAAAAAAAAATGTAGACAAGTGTTTTGAGTAACCGAAGTATTGGATACATTTCAATTACAAAGTACCCCCAAGGGTGACTGGGGAATAGAAGTATGGTCACCATTGGTCTTCCTCCGACCGGCAGTAAAACCCGTGCTAAAGTGGGGCGTCCGTTTGGCTGTGCGGGATGTACAAATTTGCAGCCACGTCCGGTCAGAATGGGGACGTTAAATCCGATGCCTCGTGTAAAGAGAGTGCCACGCTCTTTGCACGTTAAGAACCCTTGCAACAACTCTTTGAGGGGTCCGTAGGTGACCTGTTGCAAGGCTAAATTTCTGTCCTTATCCAATATACCCTCATTTCCCGTGGCAGTCTAAATTTCTCCGACCTTAGTCCCTTAATCTATTACAGAACCTACCTATTGTATTTATTGTGAACTTGTTCTCGTCCTGAATATGCATGAAATATTTGCCACTGGACGTTAAGCAACCAACAATCAATCAATCAATTACAAAGTTGCTTCATTTATAGAATAGTTCATGAAAAAACTAATAAAAATATTTTAAAACTTAGTGTTTTATTATTCAAAGGAAAATAATCTCAAAACGGAATTGTGACTTTCTGACCTACATTCTTTGAAAATGAGTTTGTTTTTAACATTATTAACCGCATTCAAGAGAGAGACCGGTCTTAGTTTAAATCATGTGGAACACCTTGTGCAGAAAAGCAGTACCGCTCAATATGACCTTTCTTATGACAATATTGACAGATCGGTTTTCCGTCTTTTGACATCATATTTAAACCACTTCCTCCAGAATACCCTTGTCTAAATTTGGTCGTACTCACCTTTCCCCGATATGTTTGACCACTAACTCTATTATTCATTGACACGTTTCTGAATTACACTTGTATCAACAGAAACTGCATATACAGCATTGGTCTCCTCTTCTATGAGTGTAAGCCGTTCATTGCACTTCTTTTGGCAATTGTGAATGCTTGCTCAAAGCTCTGTTCATCAGAAGAAATCCAGCTCAGTGTGTTGCTCTAGTACAAAGTAGGGTTAATATTCAGTTTACATTAAAAGTAATGCTTTTTAGCAGAAAAAGCATCACACAGATATAGGAATGGTATGAATCTGATTAAACTATAGATCCTGTGTCCAAGCTTTGTTTTCTTGTAACGAAAGCTTTGTAATAGGATTTGCATTTAAGTCCGATTAAAAACAAAGTATTAGAATATCAGAATGCAATTTATTATTAAGATATTCAACCACTCACATTATTGCAGTAATCAAAACTACACTATCCTTTGCCTTGTTGTATGTTGTAAAGAGAGGATTTACAGGTCTTTGGTTTCCTAAAATTTCTTCTTCAGTGAAAGCTTTCGTTTGGGTGTACTTGTCATAGAGTAGAATTTTGCATATTTTCACCAATGTCCATTGATGTTCTTGCGTGAATTTCCTGGAGAAGACTCTGGGTTACGAAACTTGTCAACTAATCGAAATATTGTAGATTATTTGGATTCGCTGTGAATGAAAAGTATCAGATTACGAAGAGAAGTAGGCTGATATTTCTCAATGGAAACACGGACGGATAGCATTCTGCCATAGCCAACATGAGCATCGGTTCCCTAGTTCCAATAATGGTCATTTGGTAAGCAGGAAATAATTTTGAACTGGTCATACAATCTGATGGATCCAAAAGAAATTTGAATTCTAGATTTTCATCAGGGACTCCCTAAGGGCGGTATTTTTTAATAGTTTTCCCCATGTATGTAGAATTGGACGAAAGACTGCAGAAGCTTCGACAAATAAACTAAGAAAACATTTAATTTCAATCATCTTACGGTAGATATGTTTGAGGTTGAAAATATAACATTCTATATGATACAATATTTAATATATGAAATAACATAACTGTAAAGTATCTTTTTTTAAAGTGGTCTCGTCTTATAGATTTTCAAGATATCATTAATATTTTTTGTTAGTAATTCCTTCCTTAATTCTCCTTTACTTGCATAAATCAAAGACAAATATGTAGTGTAAAACTGATAAACAACAATACCTTATATCCCCCAAGGGTGACTGGGGAATAGAAATATGGTCACCATTGGTCTTCCTCCGACCGGCGGTAAAACCCTCGCTAAAGTGGGGCGTCCGTTTGGCTGTGCGGGATGTACAAGTTCGCAGTCACGTCCGGTCAGAATGGGGACGTTAAATCCGATGCCTCGTTTAAAGAGAGTGCCACGCTCTTTGCACGTTAAGAACCCTTGCAACAACTCTTTGAGGGGTCCGTAGGTGGCCTGTTGCAAGGCTAAATTTCTGTCCCTATCCAATTTACCCTCATTTCCCGTGGCCGTCAAAATTTCTCCGACCTTAAACCCGGAAGCCCCTATTACAGAACCTACCTATTGTATTTATTGTTAACTTGTTCTCGTCCTGAATATGCATGAAATATTTGCCACTGGACGTTAAGCAACCAACAATCAATCAATCAATCAATACCTTATATACTCTTATTTATAATATGATAGACTAAAATGTTTTTAAAATTCTTTTAATGATTTTTTTTCAATGCAATCTCGCATTAAAATTTTTAAAACCAATTCAACTATGGGAGATAAAACAGTTTAATTTACATCGTTAATGAAATAGAAAGTGGCTGAGGACAAGAATGCATCTGCTCATGCTTTGCAGTTGTCTGCATGCTGTGGTTCTTATCATTGTGTATAAGTATCACAAGAATGGGACAAATAATACTTTAGTGAAGAGTGCAGAAATAAAAATTGGGATGGACGGACAGTTAAAGGTAACACTTGTTGCTCATTTCGCTCCTAAGCAGGGGCATTACAAAAGTAAGTCAATAGGTTTTAATTGTCATTTTCTTAATTTCGTTTTCACAACGAAATAGACATTTTTACCAATAATAATTTTCTTCAATTAAACCTGCAAAAAAATCCAATAAATACATAGTTGAACAATGCAAACTTATTAAAAAGATATATTTATAACTAATTTCTCTTTTCAACAAGTATTTCTAAGAGAAAAACAGAGACCAAGATAAGTTTTATTTCCGAAGATCTCAATTATATCTGGCTTTTGGAGTATTGTTTTCCTTGTGAGAGTTATGATTGATAACATTTATTTCCGTTCCCAGTGACTGGCGAGAATCTGTCGAGGTTTGTGCCTTTGCCATCAATTTTCTATGTGAATTCAGAACACTAGATTTCCCTCTTTCAAAAAGATCTTCCAGTACCTGAACCCGGATGATCTACAAAAAATAAAACAATAATCTCATTCTTTGAAACTAGCATTATTAAATAACAAAGTGACTGCTTTTGAGTACAGAATATTGTCCAATGAGAATATTATCTATAATAATTAATCCGAGTTAAACACACCTTGCCAGGTTCAAACTTACAGCCTCATTGTTTGACAGAAGACCACTCAGCTGTTTTACAAATTAAAAACTAGAGCATACAGACTGTGCTCTTCCTTCTCTATAATGGGGTTAAATTATCAATATTTAGTCTAGCAAGGTATAAAAATAGATAGGGTTGTAAAAAAATTTTCAAATGACAGTCTATCTATTTCCTTGTATGTATTTATTTCTTAATATAAGCTTTTCATCTGCCGTGTTTATTAAATTCTCTTTACGGTGTTTTGATGCTGTCAATCCTAATCGTTTTCGTGCAAAGTATACTAGATGATCTCTACATTTTTGTATGTTGTCATTTTCATTTGTTAAATCAGCTCGGAAACGCAGAAATGCTCTATCATTTCTCCTGTGACAAGGTTCAATCAATTCTGCAGTTGGTTCAGGTGTCTCAATCGGTTTAACATTTGATTGGCGAAAATTAATACAAACTTGTGTACCATCACAAGCCAGGAATTTCGGATTACTTTTACATATGTAACACTGATTTCGGAAGTCAATTTTAAATTTGGTACTCCATGAAAACAAGCAAGAAATTAAAAAAAAATATAAATTTAGCAGAATAAAATCTGGAATATTTGTGAGACACAATTTAACAAAACGCAGTAAATGAAGACATATTTGTTAAAGAGCATGATCAAAATAACCCCATCCGATTTCATCTCTCGCAGCAGTTTTTTTTCACCAAAAAATTGAGGCTGTTGCTTGCACCGCTATACTTACCATGCATCCTGAACATCCAGCAAATCATTCACGATCTCTGACATTTTAACAAGTAAAAAGGATTCATGGTTATTTTTGGAAGTTCGTTTCAATATTTGACCTTTTTAGCTTAAGGATTTAGGTCTTAAAGCTTAAGTTTCGAACAGCGATATACTACTGTTGCCTTTATTTAATACAGGGGGCCTCGGTGGCCAAGTGGTCTAAGTAGTTCTACTACTGTTATCACTAGCCAGTCAACACTGAGGTTGTCAGTTTCCTATCGAAGGTCGGTGGTTTTCTCCGGAACTCCGGCTTCCTCCACCTATAAAAACTGACCGCCACGAAATAGCCCAAATGTGGTGCTTAAAAGTGGCGTTAAAACACCAACAATCAATCAATCAATTTATTTAATACAAAATTGGTCAATACACATTTACCTGATTAAGCACATATAAGTTCTGTGATTGTTGAAAATAAATTTTGTTTACTTATCAATTGTTTAATTGTCTGTAAAAATATTTGACAAGTCTGCTGATAGATTTGATTAGACTGTTCATTGGTTTGTGTTCATGACATTCAGTAAAGAGTAATATCCTACTAAGGGACGACATTAAAAGTTCAATGAAGGATAAAAAAAACTTAATTCACATAAGTTTTTTCACTGACCCCCACCCCCTCTTAACTTAATTTGGGAAAAATTGATTTACCAATATGAATATATGTAAAAATCAATGTCGGATAACCAAAACTTGCAGCAAAAATCACACCTCTTTATCACAAATTTCCCATTCTCAATCCTATCGCATCCACACAGGAATGGGTTTCTTTAATTTTTTTGTGCATCAATTCTGGCACAGACACCAAGCACCCATTGACCACAAAGCGTGCACTCTACCATCACTGAATCAGAATGTTGGTCAGGATTGGCATTCATTATGAATGCACAACAGGACATTCCATCCAAAGCAGACTCATCAAAGTGGGTTCCAAATGGACCAGACAGACAAACTGCTGGCACAAAATGTCGTTATGTTTAAAACAAAATTTAAGCCTTATTATAGTTTCAATTCTAATTGATTCAATAAATGTAACAGGACATAGAGAAGAGTCTTGCTTGGTCCAAATTTGACTTAATATTTATGTATAACGAAAACTGTGACTGTACTAACTAACATCATATGAAAGTTTCCAAAAAACACATTGGCATAGGACAGTAGAACTAATATATACAGCTATCCTGCGTGGAAAGCAACATTTGTAACGATGTAATAAAGTTTTAAATAATTCAAGTATTTAAAGTAAAATCTCTTAAATTTTACCATTTTTTGCTGAGCTTATGCCATCACTTGGCGTCCGTCGTCTGTCGTCGTAAACTATTTAAAAAATCTTCTCCTCTGAAACTACTGGGCCAAATACCTTCAAACTTTAACTAAATAATCCTTAGGGTATCTAGTTTATAAATTGTATCCGAAGTTTTGATCCATCGACAAACATAGGCGCCATGGCTAAAAATAGAATATAGGGGTCAAATGCAGTTTTTTGCTTATATCTCAATCAAAGTGCTGGACAGCACCTGTGGAAAGTTTGCAACGGAAGATTGTATTATTTCAAATAGGTTGTAAATGTGTAGATTGCGAGGATAACTTTTTTCCTACTCTAAAAAAAAATTACTTAATACAAGAATTAATTGTAATGTAACAGGATGCTGTTACGAAGTCTCCAAAACAAAGCTCCCATAATTAGTTATTCCCACGGTTGCCTGACATTGGGCAAAGTCCAGTACAAATTGGTTTGGTCTGGTAAAGTGATATGCATAAGTGACGCCTAGGGATTACACCTGTATGTCATTCATATCTTCCTTGAAATCATGAACAGTAATATTTATGATTTAGGGGTGGGGATCTGGACCGTTTACAAGTTTTCAAACAGGAAGGAGATTTGAGTGATAACGACCCTAGTGGACTAGCCTTTTATTTCATCTGATTTGTTTTCTTATTCCGTACAATAATACATATGGTTTCAGGGTGAGGATCTCGACAGTTTACAAGTTTTCAAAAAGAAGGGGGTTGGGTGACCCTAGTGGACTTCCTCTATATTTCATTTGATTTATTGTATTGTCCCATACAAATATATATATGGTTTATGGGTAGGGATCTCAACCGTTTACAAGTTCTCAAACAGAAAGGGGATGGGAGTGACCACAGGGAACTCGCCTTTTATTTCATTTGATTTGTTTTATTGTCCCGTACAAGAATATACAAGATGGGTTGGTGTGACATCCAGGGACTCTCCCTATATTTTATTTTATTCGTTTTATTGTCCCGTTCAAGAATGTTTATGGTTTAGGGGTGGGGATCTTCACCATTTGCAAGTTCTCAAACAGGAGGGGGTGGGGCTAACCCAGAGGGACTCCCACTATATTTGATTTGTTTTGTTGCCCCATACAAGAATATATATATTTTAGGGGTGTGGAACTTGACTGTTTACAAGTTCTCAAAACAGGATGGGGTAGGCTGGTGAACACAGGGACTCCCCCTATATTTTATTTTATTCGTTTTTTTGTCCCATACAAGAATATATATATGGTTAGGGTGGGGATCCCCACTGTCTTCAAAAAAGAAGGGGGTGGGTGACCCTTGTTGTCGTCCTCTATATTTCATTTGATTTATTTTATTGTCCCATGCAAAAATGTTTATGGTTTATAGGTGGTGATCTCAACCGTTTACAAGTTCTCAAACAACAAGGGGGTGGGAGTGACCCCAGGGGACTCTCCTTTTGTTTCGATTGATTTGTTTTAGTGACCCGTACATTAATATATATGGTATCGGGTTGGGGATCGTGACTGTTTACAAGTTCTCAAAACAGGATGGGGTGGGGTGACACCCTGGGAATCCCCCTATATTTCATTTTATTCGATTTATTGTCCCATACAAGAATATATATGGTTTAGGGGTGGGGATCTCGACCCTTTACAAGTTCTCAAACAGAAAGTGTGGGACTGACCCAGAGGGATTCCCACTATAATTCATTTGATTTGTTTTTTTGCCCTATACAAGAATATATATGTTTTAGGGGTTGGGATCTTGACTGTTTACAAGTTCTGAAACAGAATGGGGTAGGTGGGGTGACCCCATGGACTCAACCTATATTTAACATTATTTGTTTTATGGTCCTGTGATCATTACTGAAAACCATGTGTGTCTGTCATTTACTGTTTTCAAGTTATAGTCATTTGAAAATTAAAAAAAAAAACATAGGGTTCTATAGTAAATTTCTCCCTTCTGTTGGTCCCTCAAAATGCCCCTAAATAGACCCCAAGAAGAAAAATAAAAAGAACTGAGCAAAAACATTGTTTGGGAGTCTTAATAGCAAGTAGTATAATTACGAATTTTGATAAATAGTCCGATTTTCTGATGCCGAATATTTAAAAGGCCGAGTTTATTATAGTCCGAGTTTGTTGTGGGCAGAGATGAGATGAGATACCAGGATACTTTCGATAATCTCGGGATTTTACGTATTAAATAAACATTTGTAAAAATCGTAGTAAGCGTCGAAAAAATGTTCATTCATGAAATATTTTAAACACGGTATTAATTTTCTCTTCAACCGGAGGAAAGTAGGAAACTCTTGAAACCGGGATTATAGTACTCCCGTTTTGAGGCACACATATTTGGATCTGACGCATGTCTGGAGAATACCGATAAAAGCATAACGTAGAAACTGCTGTATCGTGTGTGTATTGATTTTACTTTCCGCGAAGTAGTGTTTGTGATAGCCATTTTCAAAATGAAATTGAATTATTTGAATTATCGATGAACATTCAGTACATTTTAATTCAAGCTGCAAGCTAATCAAAATAGAAGTAACTCAAAATTTCAAAAGCATCTTCCTAGAATTAGTTTTCAAACACCAGTACTACATTATTTAGGAGTAGGACACACATCCTAAAGTAAGATAGTCTGTCACTTCCGGTTAGAGGCCGATGCCTTAAGAAAGTTTATTGTTATAGCAAGCTATAGAAAACTTTCCAAAAACCTTATGATCTAAAAGACAGAAAAAAAATGTAGCTAAATTGTATGTGTGGAAGAAAATTGAGGGAGATAATTTCAATCCATTCAAAAATTTAAAAAAGAAGAAATTATCGATGAATTATCTCAAATGAATATTAAAATCGTGAAAAAAGACAAGACATCCCTACAACAAGAACTGACAGACCTGTTGCATGGAATCTGCAGACCACAAGAACTTATGCTAAATAACCCATCAAAATCAGCCTCTGAACATCATATCGATAATTATGAAATATTAACTGTGAACCATTGCATGATATTACTAATGTGGTTCAAAACGTTTTATCTGAACTTTCACACCATGTAGACGATCTCGAGGCAAAGATTGCACTGGAAAATTCACATCAAAAGCCATTGGTGATAAAAACCAACTCAAGGGTTCCGATGTCAGATGCATTGCTATAAAACTAGAGAAATTGGTTCACTCTCTTCTTAGATGGCAAGATATCTCATGATATAGTCCAGATGGTGTCTTCCATGGTGGAAATTATTCACATAGCATACAGCCCTGAAGAGAAAAGAAGTCCAAGGCAAGTACTTCGCCTTTTCAACATAACCTTTTTATTTGGAGTATTAGAAAAATCCGCAATAGCAAATCCTGTCAAAATGACACCAAGGAAGTTCTATGGTAACCATTTCCACAGTATAGATCAACATCTGGCTGAAACATTCAGGATCATGAACACAAAATCTGTTCTGACTGAAGATGAGGAGAGATCCTTTGGACTTCTCAGAAGAATTTCAGAGACCACATCAAATAGAAAACCAGGTGATGTTATTGACCATGCTATCATAAGATACAATTGTCAATCACAAGCTGATGATAGATTAGACTCATTATAAAAACAGGAATGTGAAATAAGTCGCCTAGCTAAAATCCTACCAGAAAGAACAAGTTCTGTTTTTACAAAAGACATCTTAATGAACAAATCATCTTTGTATCAAGTGCATTTATCAGGATTGCTGAATTTTTTAAATCTGGAGAAAATATCTGGTGGCACTTCAATGGTGACTCTGTAGTCTTTCATGACAGCCAGCAGGAACCTCCTCTCAGAGATGATGGGCCTCTTCTTTTGCATTTTAGACCTTCTTCCCTAAAACAAAAACATGAGGAAAGAAAATGTACAAATCTGGCAAAATTGCATAAATCAATATGAGACAAAAAATCAGTCATTGCCTTTCTTCAAGTTAAATAAGGGGTCAAGATGGAAAAATTGTTATAGTGTTGAATGAAAGAAAGAAAGGTAATACATGTACATGTGTCTTAACTGAACAATAACTTACTAGTCAGGGGAAATATCTAAATATTTTTAAAAGACCAAACGAGTATCCGAGTATTAAAATTGTACTCGAATACTCGACCTTCCGAGCGAGAACTCGAGTACTCGTTGCCATCCCCAATTAAAACTCATCAGTCGAATATAAAATCTGTCAACGCCAAGGCAAAATGTAAATATACTCAACATGCTCAACAGGTTACTGAATTTCAATACTTTGCCCTCCTAAAAAAAGAGATGTCTTTTTGAAAGTTATTGAAATCTGGTTATTGATATATCTATGGCAAAGAAAGTTGCAATTGCGATGCAAGGGATCAACCCCTGTTTCTGTGTTTAAGCGGTTGTTGTTTGTTGCCGTATATAATATTTGTATTTTAGTCCTTTTATTTTGTACATTAATCGGGGAGTTAGTTTTCTCGTACGAATTGTCATAATTTGTCATTTCCGGGTCTTTCATGGCTGACTATGAGGTATGGGTTTTACTCATTGTTGAAGGCCGTACGCTGGCCTATAGTTGTTAACTTCTTTGGCATTCGGTCTCATGTGGAGAGTTGTCTCATTGACAATCATACCACATCTTCTTATTTCTATGTTATACGTTCACTGTGTGATACCTTGATAGCAATGTTAGACTTTGTGTTATATTGTAATTTATGTAATATTATCAATGACAATGTTTCAGCATCATATCAAGTCGAATTGTTGGCACGAGTTTATGTTTGCGATCAGCGTATACCATTTTCGAATGCAGGAAGTTACATTTTATATATGACTGGCCTTATTAAAAACAATCGTCAGAATACATCGCAATGTTCAACATATACTTGGATGTTTAATGGGTATGTTTATACAAATGAATCTTTGTTGTTTCTTGTGTACTATTATCTGTCTGTTTGTCTTTTTCATTTTTAGCCATGGCGATGTCAGTTTATTTTCGATTTATGAGTTTGACTGTTCATCAGATATCGTTCGCCCCTCTTTTATAAAACCATATCATGCAGTTCGGGTCATAGTATACCCTTATAACAGAGCTGATGTGAATTTTCCATCTATAAATAAAATTGAGAATGGAAATGGGGAATGTGTCAAAGAGACAACAACCCGACCATAGAGCAGCAACAGCCGAAGGCCACCAATGGGTCTTCAAAGCAGCTAGAAACTCCCGCAACCGGAGGCGTCCTTCAGCTGGCCCCTAAACAAATATGTATACTAGTTCAGTGATAATGGACGTCATACTAAACTCCAAATTATACATAAGAACCTAAAATTAAAAATGATACAAGACTAACAAAGGCCAGAGGCTCCTGACTTGGGACAGGCGCAAAAATGCGGCGGGGTTAAACATGTTTTTTGATATCTCAACCCTCCCCCTATACCTCTAGCCAATGTAGAAAAAACAAACGCACAACAGTACGCACAGTAAAACTCAGTTTAAGAGAAGTCCGAGTCCGATGTCAGAATAGGAAACAAAAGAAAATAAACAAAATGACAATAATACATAAATAACAACAGACTACTAGCAGTTACTGACATACCAGCTCCAGACCTCAATTAAACTGATTGAAAGATTATGTCTTCATCATATGAATATCAGGCACAATCCCTCATGTTAGGGGTTTAGTATTATACCGTCATAAAATATATGAGAAGAACATAACCCGTGTCATGCCAACAATTGGTTTTAGAATAAATATGTTTAATTCCGATGCAAAGACCCTATAAGTGAATCAATATTAAAGCCAAAATATGCAATCTTGAATGACCTGACAACAGTACCGTAACTATATCCCTTAATAAGTCTGTTTAAAGGTTTTGTTAGTTTTTGAGGTGAATACTAAAATTGTTGTGCTTTGTAAAGAATATTACCATAAAAGATTGGATGTGAAATACCCGAACATATAAGATGTCTGCATGTTGAGTTATATTTACGAATGATGTCCTTATACCGATGATAAAATTTAGTAAATGTTTTCACTAGTTTGTGATATCGAAAACACTGGTGTAATAATTTTTCAGTTATATATAAATTTCTCTCGCTAAAATCTAATACGTTGTTACATACACGAGCGAATCGTACAAGTTGAGATATATAAACACCATAAGATGGTGACAAGGGAACGTCACCATCTAAAAATGGATAATTAACGATAGGAAATGAAAAATCATCTCTTTTATCATAAATTTTTGTATTAAGCTTCCCATTAATGAACCCCCAAGGGTGACTGGGGAATAGAAGTATGGTCACCATTGGTCTTCCTCCGACCGGCAGTAAAACCCTTGCTAAAGTGTGGCGTCCGTTTGGCTGTGCGGGATGTACAAATTCGCAGTCACGTCCGGTCAGAATGGGGACGTTAAATCTGATGCCTCGTGTAAACAGAGTGCCACGCTCTTTGCACGTTAAGAACCCTTGCAACAACTCTTTGAGGGGTCCGTAGGTGACCTGTTGCAAGGCTAAGTTTCTGTCCCTATCCAATATATCCTCATTTCCTGTGGCAGTCTAAATTTCTCCGACCTTAATCCCGGAAGCCCCTATTACAGAACCTACCTATTGTATTTATTGTTAATTTGTTCTCGTCCTGAATATGCATGAAATATTTGCCACTGGACGTTAAGCAACCAACAATCAATCTAAAAGTATTGTTAAATTTTTGTATCAGATGTTGTTTCGATGGGTCTTTGCTGATTTTAGTCATAAATTGTAACTCATAACAATACAAAAACAGGTCCGCAATAAGTGGTGCACAGTTAGTCCCCATTGGAATTTCCGATAACTTGACGATATACGGAATCTCCAAAGCGAACAAAAATGTTATCAAGTAAAAATTCAAGGGCAGATATAGTATCAAAGCATGTCCAATTGACATAGCTCTTTTGTTTGTTGCTACTAAAAAATGACCTAAAAGAGTTTGAACATATGTATTCGCATTCTGACTTTTTAAATGCCCATTTAATTAGGTGTGTGAATTTTTTCTTAATAAGAATATGAGGCAAAGTGGTATATAGGGTAGAAAAATCAAAACTTTGAACAGATTCAAAATCACCAATATATGCATGCAATTTATCAAGTACTTCCAACGAGTTTTTGACACTCCAAAAGTAGGTAATTTCAATATTTTCAAAGGCCTTATTTGAACAATTTATTAACAGGTTTTTTTATTGTACCAAGTGTACTAGTAAGTAGAATAGACAATTTAGTAGTGGAACAATGACTTGAAGACGAAATAAATCTATATTTGTAAGGTGATTTGTGTAGCTTCGGAAGCCAGTACATAGTTGGGACTTTCATTGTATTTGGTTCTGCTTGTAAAGAAGTAGCTAATAGTTTATGTTTGTTACAGATATCGTTTTCTGAAAATGAAGTCAGTTGGAATGTTGGTGAATTCGTGATTTCCTTTTGCAGAACCTCAATGTAAAATTTACGTCAAACTATAATGATATTATTAGCAGCTCTATCAGCCGGGACAAAAACAAATTCCTTGGCTAATTCTTTTAGTTTATGTTTGATACGAGAGATAGGATTTTTATGCTTGTTGTTAAGAGTAAAATGTTCTTTAAAATGTTGTATACGTATATCAACTATCTTCATTACTGAATTAAAAAAAAAGTCCAAAGATTTTTTGTCAGCTTTTTCCCGTTTTATCCATTTCAAACAGTAAGCACGAAGTGAGTCGTGGATGATATTACGACACTCATTCCAATTAATAATTGACGGGGGACGATATTTAGGTCCTTTACTGAGGAATGATTTTAACTCTCGGTCGTGAACGATGTTAAGGTCTCTTGTTATAACATGGGAAATGGGGCCATAAGTGTATTCGGAATTACTACAATTACATGACGGAGGTGTATTTTCACTGATATTTACATCTTTACAGACTTGGCTATAATTAAACACAAATTTTCGGGTAGATTTCTTGTAAATATAACAATATATGAATACATTCATGTCAAAGCAGAAATAATGTACATGTATACCAAATCCTAATATAAATATTTAACTATCACCATGATCTTATAATGAAATTGTATACGACTATCATACACTTGAGAGGTTTAACTAGATATACAGCCAGGTATGATTCAACGTTTTCTACATTAAAAAATGCCCGTACCAAGTCAGAAATATGAGAGTTGTTTTCCATTCTTCTGATGTATTTTCCTTTCTTTTGATGTACTTCAGCTTTTGATTTTTTTCATTTGATTAGATACTTTCCGCTTTAAATTTTGATCGGAGTTCGGTATTTTTGTGGTTTACTTTTCATAGTGAGGTCATAGCGTTTGCTTCCTTACGTTTGTCCTTGTCAAGTCATTTTAATTTTGTAATGCTTACATTGAAGACAGAAATAACAAATGTATCCGGAGTAGACAAATATTAAAAACAATTGTTTTTCTTTTAAGAACTTACTCGTCAATGTGAGGCCTCGAATGGTAGATGTGGAGGGAACACAGATTTAAGTTGTTATGAATTGTTTGGTTCAGGATGGGTAAATAAAGGCAAATGCTGTGGTGTTGCACCTTTTAACGCTAATTCACCCCTGACTAAGAAACCTCTGTCTGCCATAATATCATCGCCAAATTGTATGTTATCTAAAAATCCTAAATCCTGAATCTTGAACATTTTTTTTTTCAAAAATACTGCCAGTGAACAAGTCTGATATGAAACTAAAAATACTATCTGTTCACTAGGTAATGTTTATAGATGTAAGAAGATGTGGTATGAATGCCAATGAGACAACTCTCTGTCCATGTTACAGTTCGTAAATTAAAGTAAACCATTTTAGGGTAAAGTACAGCTATATTAAAGCATTCAAAAAACATCAATAAAATGTTAAAAAAACAGTTAACATAATTTCTTTTTTTTCAGGCGCTGTGTTTGATGCATTCAACATCATCAAATCTGACTCAGAAAATGAAGAGGCATGGAAGAAAAAAAACTGTTTCTATGAACGACAAAATTAGAGGTCTCAGAAATGGGAAATACAAAAGACAGTAGAAAAGAACAATTCACATGCATCCATTAACATGTCAAATATATATGACAGGGATTTTAAAGATTTTATTTCTAAAAATATCATGACACTTGTAAAAAAGCCCTGATCATTACTTTCTGTAAAATAACTTTAACTATGGCTGATGTATCCTCGGCAAACATTTAATGTTGATTCTCAAAACATAAAATAGATTTTGACTTAATTTTCATATATATACATCCATGTATGTCATTGAATGATTGAAAAAAAAGTGATTTGCGATGTTTCCATGCAATAGCTTAATGAACTGCGTTTGACTGATCTGTTCCCAAGTATAATTTGTTGTTTCTTGTGACAAACATTTGATTAGTTAGTTTTACATTTTATTGATTTAAATTGTTATTCAGATATAGAAGTTGTTAGATGGTAATATATGAATTAAAACCCATTATATAACATTATTGTGTACTACATAATTAGGTTGCCATGTGTAGAAGAAAAATATTCTCAAGGGCACAAGCAATTTCACTTGTCATGATTATATGCGACTATATGTAAGTACTAAGCATGTGCATGCATCACTTCAAAAAACAGTTTAAAAGCAGCTCACAGCAATTTATGAAGCTGATTTGAGTCTACAAACAAATATATATCTACAAGATCAATTAAAATCCCAACAGGTATTCAATTGTAATCTTAGTTGCCCTGCTGCATTGTGTATTTATCTTGTGAAAGCCAGATTCCACTGAAAATGTCTTTGGGATCACATTGAAAATACCACTGAGAGTCACAGATTCCACTGAAACTACCATTGGGATTCCATTGAAAATCCCGACAAAATTTCCCAATGGAATACCACTGGAGGCTTGATGTATATTTGTGCTCATACAAGTCGGTATCAAGAACAAAATTGACATTATTCTTAATAAATGATTTAAATGAAAATTATCATTAAACGTATGCATTAATAAAAATAATAAAGGAGTCAACATTGAAAATTGTTTTCCTTACTTTTAGTTATGGCAGCTATTCCAAAAATAAGAACTGAGATGGACTACAGATGATACCACTAGTGTTGTGAAATTTCAGACTTTGAGAGAGAAATATCCAGCAAACAAAAACTTTGTCCAGTCTTTGGATATAGCAATGGTAAAACTGCAGTCATCTGTCAGTAAAGAACACTATAAATTTAAGAAAATTTTGTTGGTAACAAACTGATGCTTCCATCAATAAGAAAATTAAAACAACTTAAATCAGTCGGTAAGAACACATAGACTGACAAAAAGGTTTCCGTAATAGAATAGAATAGAAAACGGAAGAAATTGGAGCAGCAAGAAGTCAAAGAGATAACAACTCGCAAAACCAAAAAATCAATGCAATTTGTGCGAAAAAAAGTTCACAAAACTTAAACTGTCACTTGTATGAAAAACATGGAATCAGTAAACACAATAAGGACACAGTATGGGATTTGCATTGGTACATCATGTCAAAAGTGTGGTGAAGAAAAAACACGCCTTAGAAGAGAAAGCACAAAATAATGGATACTGGCGTGTTAGACAGTTTAGTTAAATCAACAGAGCCAGTGTCAGGGAAGTACAAGGTGAGAAATCAATAGGTTAAGGATAACCGCTTGGCTCGGCTATTTTTAGCAAAAAAAAAAAAAAAACCTCATATTATATCCACAAATATCCGAATTCATCGAACAAGGGAGGAAATGATTTCAATAGGGTAAAAAAGAGGAAAATTGATTAATGTCTCAGTTAATCTTAAAATCGTGAGATTTGCCAATTTCATTAAAAGGCATTTTGTTTACATTGTTACTAACTAAAAGAAAAGTTTGTATATGACTTAAACTTTTTCATTGATTTAGAATCATGTTCAAAAGAAGAGAAAATAATTCAGGTATGCTGCAACGTTTTAGATATAATGCCGAAATAAAAAAAAACTATGTATTTTTATAACTACAGATTATATTCTTTAAGCTATAGACACGTTTTTTTTCAATTATCACCCGTACTAACAATCTTCGCCGCTTGGCGCGCTATTATCACGTCCGTTATTACAGTAATGATAAAAGCGTAAACAAAACATTCAATCGTAACGAGAAATATATAAACAAGTGAGGTTCATCATGTCTACTGAAGTTAAAAGTTCGATGCCAGAAATGTTCAAAGAAATAAAGGACTGGAATGACGATATGAGGAGATGGCCAAATTTAATGTACGGAGACATCAACTACTTGATACTTGATGAAAGGCAGTTGATGGGGAAGAAATGAAAACTTTAAGAGTTTACAGAGTTACAATTATTTTCATAGTGGAAATGTACACAAAATATTGCATTTCAATGCAAGATAACATATTATATAGGCGAGTGTACGATCATCCCAGACTGTGAGTAGACTTAATGTTGCATATGTAATGTGCGCAGGGTAAGGTGCAGTGGAACAAGCCTAGTGTACATGCATGGCTGGTTTCGGACTATGATTTTAAAATCTGTTGCACATGTAGAAACTTGCAAATGCCCTCCAAGGGAACTTCCTAAACCTAAAATGATTTTTGACTCGCATAAATACCAAACAAATTAAACATTTTGCTAAAATTTAAGCAAAATATTCAAATTTTTCAACTATTTGTTCTGATGGATCGAAGGATGGTAACCGGGTTGCATCTGCTGCTGTCCTTGGAAACAGAGCTGCGACTCTCCGCATGTCACCTGAAGCATCCATATTTACTGCTGAAGCACAGGCAATAATTTTTGCTTTGAAATTTATTGCTACTTCAGACAAATCCAAATTTATAATCTGTTCTGATTCACTTTCATGCTTACAAGCTATACAACATAATAAAATTAAAAACCTGACAACTCTCAAGATTTTATCAGTAATTAGGAATTTGAAAATTCTTCATAAAGAGATAAATTTTCTATTGGTACAGAGTCATGTTGATATCCATGGAATCACGGATGTAGACCAGGAAGCAAAATCTGCCCTGGATGACCCTTTATCTAACTGTGATATACCATATACCGATTTTAGATCTAATATTAGGGAATATGTTTTTAATATATTGAAAAATGAATGGAGTAAAAAAGATGATAATAAATTACATGAAATTAAACCTAATTTAGGTAAACCTTTCAAAATTTTATGTGCAGAAAAGATCAGTGTGTTATTTCTAGATGTCGTATCGGTCATACTAGAATAACACACGAGTATCTTTTAAAAAAATGAAGATGAGCCACAATGTATACCTTGTAACTGCAATATTCTGTTGATATTCGTAGGAAGCATTTCAGTGTCATTTGGACTGCAGATGTATAGAAATGTAGAGGCAATGAAAAGTAAAAAAGAAGAAAACAGAAAATCAGTCTGGCACATATGAGGAGAAATGCCCATTTTTTTAGAATTTAGAGAACAATGTTAGATAAATGGTAATGCAGAGGCTAAAATTTTATCAGCTGTAAATATGTTTTACACAGGCAACTTTCATTTGTTGGAGTTCGCCCTGACAATACATGAAGAAACTTTGCACACAAATACCTAAATTGGGACAATGCTGTTAATTAAAAATTACTCCATTCCAGGCCCTTTTGTTTTCCAAATAATAAATATTACCAATAATTGATAGGTTCCAGGTCGACGGGTTCAAACAGAAAGATTTTGAAAGCAGAGAAAACTGTGCATCTTATAATCAACATGACTTTATCAGATGACAATACCAATACTAAAAATCCTGGCTAAAATAAGGCTTACACATAATTAGATACTTTCATTCAGTCACGGACACGCGATATCGAGGGTGGGTTCTAGTAATTATTTATGTTTGCAGTTATGTCGTTTAAACAGTCGAAATTCAGGGCCGTAACTAGGGTTCAAATTCAGGGGAGTCAGGAGTTTTGGGGCCGCCGATTGATTTATTTTTTTCAGTAAAATGGCTAAAAATGACCCGTTTTCCTTCGATTTTCTTACTTTTAGACTCATCAGTATTGCTTGAACCTGGAAGAAATTTTTATGCAAAAACAAACTGAGATTGATGTTCGGGGTGAGCCAAGGCTCCGTGTTGAAGGCCGTACTTTGACCTATAATTATTAACATTAAATACATTGTGGCCGCCGATTTTTTTTTTTTCTCAATAAAATGGCTAAAAATTACTCGTTTTCCTTCGATTTCCTAAATTTAAGACTCATCAGTAATGCTTGAACCTGGAAGCAATTTTTATACAAACACAAACTGAGATTACTGTTCGGGGTGAGCTAAGGCTCCGTGTTGAAGGCCGTACTTTGATCTATAATTATTAACTTTAAGTACATTGTGACTTGGATGGAGAGTAACAGTTATCTCATTGGCACTCATACCACATCTTCTATATTCATATTGTAATATTGGTAAATGTTTCATCGATAAAAACATATAATTTTGGCTTCTGAAAATGTTTTATTGAAATTTTAATTGGTGGTAAACGCAAGGTGAATCTTCCTGTTTCCAATCCAATCTTTTTAATACTGCTTCTGCTTTAAATTGCCCTACATTGTCATTACGGTGTACATGGAGTAATGCCAAACCACAAAGCCGATCTTCTGTCATTGTAGCTCTGCACCATGTCATCAAGCGTCGGTGAACAGAGAAAGATCTCTCACACGAACACGAGCCGATCGGCAGTGTCAGAAGTAACTTTAATACCATATGGACATTTGGATACAAGTGGGGGTCAGCATAAGAAATTGCGCCTGTAAGCGTCGTTACTAACTGAAAGTTGTCTCTATTACATTTTGCCACCCATCTATCAACTTCTTATCCAAAATCATTTGGATATGGCAAGTCAGTCAAGTATTCCTGTTTCATTGCAGTAACCACTTCGTCTTTTATCTTTCCCACAAGCGATGACAACCAGCAAGATTAAAAATAAAAGAAAAACTCACCCGAATATAAAATCATTGCCTTTTTTAATATCCATAGAAAAATGATAAGTAAGTCACAAGTGCAATGCACACTTCACCTTTGTGTCAGTCCATTGAGCGTAATCAAACAGACTTTTTTCTACCTGTGTCAAACATCAGTAAATCAATCACCTTTCAAACACCAGTACTAATTGACCCATGAAATGCACGCAATTAATTTTAACAAGTATCAACATTCAATTTAAACACACTGATCTATTGAAGATTAGTACACTAGATAAGTTAACATTATATATTAAGGGAAAATACCACATCACCTTAAGATTCTCTATAATGGACAATTAGAAATTAAGAAATAAAAACAACAAACACAACACACTATGCTCATATATTAAACAATAGAAACATTTGCTACAGGCTTCTTTTTTTTATGAAAGTGCCACTAACATTTATCTTAATGTTAAAAGATTAAAGGAAAAGCAAGAACAAAGGAAAATACAATTTGTCTTTTCAGATCTTCACAAACTGACAATTATAGTCATATTATTAGAAAATAAGAAAAACAAACAAACACAATCATTAAGCTCATATATTTTTTAGAATAGAAACAAGTGCTAAATCCTTTTCTATGACAATAAAATGATAAAATCTAAAATTTGTACTAGAGGATGCATATGTCAGTTAGACAAACACACACAGATTATTGTGTATATATATGCACATCCCAGCACTTCTGTTTCGCTGACATTTTCTGTACTTACAACTAATTCAAACAATTGCATTGCTTTAATAATATACTGGTATTATTTTTTTTCATATTTTTCTATTTTTACTCCATTTATATATTACATATATATATATATATATCTAAATAGGCGATTAAGGGTGTAGGTAGGGGTGATTTCTCATTCAATGACAGAAGTGTTTTTTCTCGTCAATGAAGGAGGAATCACTAAATACCAGTATGTCTTTGGAAATTTATTTGGAAAAATTAACGCAACTTGCCGTTATGTAAAAGGAAAAACTACAATCAATCCTTACTTAAAGATTCTTTATTTGCTACATCAATCGTGGGAGACGTCCTTACATTGGTATCATTTAACTAGCACATGTCTTGTTTTATGTTTCTAAATATACTTTTTTTTATAAGCATATCACAGACGACACAAAGGTGAACAACCAGATGAAATTTCTAAACAATTTTATGATACCTATCAACTAATAATGTACATTTCATTAGGAAGTATCATTTGCTTTTTTTTCTCTCTCATTTTCCTATTACATGTACCTTCTGTTATGTGTTTTTTTTTTCTCTCTACATATAAATACTTTATTGTAACACAGTCAACCATATTGTCAAAGTTTCATATAATTACTCGCCAAAACGTAATACTAAAAATAAATTAAGGAATGAAAGTATATATACATAATATTTATGTTATATGAATTTAAGGCGCAATTACTACATAAGTAAGCCGCCTACCAAAACCAATAACAACAACAACAACAACAAGCGATGACACAAGGTAGTTTCCATAGAAAATTGCCTACAGCTCTTCCGGGAATTTCGAATCCAAATGTGAAATGATATAGATGCTGTCATACAAGACAATCCTATATATGTTGAAATATTAAATGAGATTATAACCGATACAGAAGTTGCTGAAGCTATTAAAAAATTGAAAAAAAGTAAAGCATCTCGGATTGACAGTATTCTAAACGAATATCTTTAAAACACCCCACCTGAGTTTATCTCAATGTATTGTAAACTTTTTAACGTTGTGCTAGACACAGGTATTATCCCAGATAGTTGGCTCCTGGGTATAATTAAGTCGGTGTTTAAGAAAAGGAAGTCCACAAGATCCTGACAACTTTCGAGCAATAACACTCATTAGTTGTCTGGGAAAACTTTTCACTGCGATTATAAATGAAAGACTGAATTCCTGTTTTAGGAAAGGGCATTCAACTACAGACAATATTTTTGTCATACATGTACTTGTTTCATTGTATTTGTCCTTTGGTAAAACATTGTTTCTTAGATTTAAGAAAGGCTTTTGATACTATTTGGAGAACTGGACTTTGGTTAAATTACAAAAAAGCCAGATAAAAGGAAAATGTTTCCAAGTTATATATAATATGTATACTAATATCAAATCATGTGTTCAATACAACAATACGAAATCAGATTTCTTCCCTTGTATGATTGGAATTCGTCAGGGTGGAAATCTTTCCCCTTTTTTGTTTTCCATATTCTTAAATGACTTAGAAGATAACTTCAGAGAACTTCATGTTTTACCTCTAGAATTAATTAAAGAAAAATGTTAAAATGAATAACATGTATTTTTAGAAAATTTTGTTGTGTTGTATGCAGATGATACTGTTATTGTTGCTGATAATTATAATGAAATGCAAAATGCTCTCCAAGTTTTTGAAACTATTGTAAAATGTGGAAACTTAGTGTGAATATTGGTAAAACTAAAGTGATAGCTTTTAGCAAAAGAAAAACGAAAATGGATTTTGATTTTAAACTTGATGGTACATCTCTTGAAATTGTAGATAGCTATACATACCTTGGTCTTTTACTAAATAATAATGGGTCATTTGTTTGTGCAAAGAAAAAGCTTGTAGAACAGTCGCAAAAAGCACTTTTTGATGTTTAGACAAAGATTAGAAATTTACATTTACCCATTAATTTACAACTTAAATTGTTTGATTATCTTGTCGAACCTATTCTATTGTATGGATCAGAAAAATGGGGATTTGGAAACATTGATATAATTAAAAAAGTTCATCTACAATTTTGCAAGAGAATTTTAAATGTGAGATCAAGTACTCCAAATGTTATGGTATATGTAGAATTAGGAAGGTTTCCACTAGAAATTGAAATAAACTTAAGAATGTTATCGCTTTGGTGTAGAATGGCTAAAATGAAAACAAGCTTAGTAGTTCTATGTATAAGCTAATTTTCAAATAACATACTGATGGTATTTGTGAATTTGAATGAATGTCATTTGTAAAATCTATTTTTGACAACTCGGGATTCGGTTATATGTTTTTAACCAATACTTTGATTATTCCACTATCAAACCTGTTATAAAACAGATTCTTCAAGATCAGTTTCTACAAAAGTGGTTCAGTAATATCGATAACTCGTCTCGTGGCGAATATTATAAGTAATTTAAAACTGAGTTTGGTCTTGAAAATTATTTATTACGTCTTCCAGAGGATAAAAGAATCTGGATATCAAAACTGAGAACATGTAATCTTAAAATTCCTATGAAAACTGGCAGATGGTACAACATCGCTAGAACAGATCGCATATGTACATTATGTAATGAATCATGTATTGGAGATGAATATCATTATTTTTATGTATGTAATAATAGTACTATTACTATATACCGAAATATTATACAACATACCCATCTGTACTGAAAATGCAAAAAATGCTGTCATTTTGTCACTGTCAGTTATTGTATAATTCAGCAATATTTATCAAGAAACTACCTAACTTAGTTTATAAAGATGCATGTTTCTTAAAAGTTTTATGATCTTTAGAAAGTACACTTTTGTTATTTGTTTCCTGTCTATTCTGTCATTTATTGCATTTGATTTGAAATTTGTCCTCATGTAACACATATTTTGTGTCTAAAGGTAATAAAGAATTGAATTGTAACCTTTCATTGACATTTTTTTATAGGAAGTTGTTTTATATTTATCTTAGTCATTATCTAATACAATTATCTAGAAAAATTGATCGAATTATTGTAAAATATAGTATAATCATAAATAAAGTGACCGATTTTTAGTTAAATCTAATATATTAGCTATAAAAAAAATGTCAATAAAAGGTTACATCTAATACAATTATCTAGAAAAAATGTCGAATTTATTGTAAACTATAGTAAAATCCACAAAAAAGTAAGTGACCGATTTAAAGCTATTTCTTGTACAATTATCAATAGAAAGTGAACAAATCTTGGAAAGAAGATGGCCGATTTAAGTTATTATCTAATACAATTATCTAGAAAAAGTGGTCGAATTATTGTTTTTGTTCCTGTTGTTCGAAAAAAACAAAATATCATTGCATTCTGGACAGGCAAAAAGAATGGTACTGCTGATAGGAAAATTTTACAGTCATTGATGCAGCATTCAAGGAAACATTTTACAGACATTTGTGCAGCATTCAAGGAAACATTTTACAGACATTTGTGCAGCATTCAAATTTTTCTACTGGCATCAGGAATGGTTGTATAAACGTGACAGCTTCACTGTTAGTGGATGGCAGGTTGTTTGGGTGCAGTAGTACACACTTTTCATAGTGAAGATACCATGACAAAGCTGTCTTTGACATTTAATTATTTGAGAAAATATAAATAAATGTCCTGCTATGGCGCTTTTGACGGTTCTAGTAGTCCCTTTATGAAGTGGCTGGTTAAGAGGTTTTTTTTTCCTTTATGCATATTTTGATCCGTACGAAGACCACTGTAATGGAGTATTTAGATTGTGTTTGACATTGACATTACATCCTTTGGTGCTATAGAAGTAAGTATGGCAGGCCAACTTTAAAGCACTAATGTAGCCAATGTACTAGAAATGGTTTGTGGCGATAGAATAAGTGTAACAACATAATTTATACGTTACATGGACAATTAATTTGATTGTACCCCCCAAGGGTGACTGGGGAATAGAAATATGGTCACCATTGGTCTTCCTCCGACCGGCGGTAAAACCCTCGCTAAAGTGGGGCGTCCGTTTGCCTGTGCGGGATGTACAAGTACGCAGCCACGTCCGGTCAGAATGGGGACGTTAAATCCGATGCCTCGTGTAGAGAGAATGCCACGCTCTCTGCACGTTAAAAACCCTAGCAACAACTCTTTAAGGGGTCCGTACGTGACCTGTTGCAAGGCAAAATTGCTGTCCCAATCCAATTTAGCCTCATTTTCCAGTGGCAGTCTAAATTTCCCATACCTTCTTCCCGGATGGCCTACATTACAGAACCTACCTCTTGTATTTATTGTTAATTTGTTCTCGTCCTGAATATGCATAAAATATTTGCCACTGGACGTTAAGCAACCAACAATCAATCAATCAATCAATTTGATTGTCTGAATGTAAGAAATTTAAATGAAGGCCACCAGTGAAAAGACAAACTTTAAACTTTCACCGACTCAAATATTCCAAGGTATGACTATTTCACTAACGACTTTTGAAATATTTGGATGACTGGAAGCAAAGTGTTGAAGTGAGACTTGGAGAATTTAGTAAGACACAGAACTTTCGAATGCAGTTAAGCTACCAGACATAAGAAGGCTTTATGATAACTGTGCTTGCGTCAGGCGTCTCTGTACTGTCTCTTCCCATTTTCGCAATTTTGTTTTCAGGTGCATCCCTGTAAACAATGAAGGTACATTATAAAAAGCTTGTCTCTTCTCTTGATGGGCATTCATGAACACTAATGGCACTCATGTTTTTGAATTAATCTACATTTAAACATGTTTATAAAGCACGAGCAGATCAAAGTTGTGCCAGCATATAAATTAGTCTTTGCAGTATAATATATGTACAAACTACCAGTTGTTGTTATAACCCTTTTTTGTATCAAAACTCGAAATCACCCCGAGTCTATTCATCATATAAGGACGGTTGCCCAGTCGAATCGTTTGCATGTTAATTTGACGAGCGAAACCCTAAGTCTGAATACTTCTTTCAGCTTCCAAGAATAAAGACACAACATGGTGCACCACCAGGCCCTACGGAGAAAGAATGTTAAACGACATGATGAAAGCTATTTCCAAAGATGCCGGGAGAACAAAGCTGTACACTAATCACTGTGTCTGGGCTACAACAATCAATGTGTTGGCACAATCAGGTGTCTCTGAAAGGGACATGATGAAAATAAACGGCCACAAATGTGAGAGATTGATTGATTGTTGGTTGCTTAACGTCGAGTGTCAAATATTTCATGCATGTTCAGGACGAGAACAAGTTAACAATAAATACAATAGGTAGGTCTTGTAATAATAGAGGCCATCCGGGATGATGGTCGGGGAAATTTGGACTGCCACTGGAAAATGAGGGTATAACGGATAGAGACAGAAATTTTGCCTTGCAACAGGTCACCTACGGACCCCTCAAAGAGTTTTTGCAAGTGTTCTTAACGTCTTCAAAGAGCGTGGCACTCTCTTTACACGAGGCATCAGATTTAACGTCCCCATTCTGACCGGACGTGGCTGCAAACTTGATACATCCCGCACAGCCAAACGGACGCCCCACTTTGACAAGCGTTTTACTGCCGGTCGGGAGAAGACCAAGTGACCATATTTCTATTCCCCAGTCACCCTTGGGGCCAAATGTGAGAGAAGATTGAACTCTTACCATTCAGATTCAAGTTATAAACAAAAAAAAAGGAACTACCCTGCCATTCTCCAGGGAGTTTCCAACACTACTGATACCCCATACAATATTGTCCCAGCCGCTTCATCTAGTTCCAAGTTCACCATTGTAAACGAGACTAGGATGCCTTTGACACAAATCAACAATATGAATCAGAACGTAATACAACAGATAAGTAACTCACTCCGATGTACCAAAAAAACCATTTGGGGTTAATAATTCAACTGTTCATGTTTACAACTAGCACATGACTCATCCAGGAAACCAGTAAATTTGAAAATATGTGGATGACATCTTCTTTCCACAATTCGCGACGCCAGTGTAGACCCACAATTTTTAGCTTTCAGTTTGACAACAATTCTGCGAAACAAGCCTTCTAATGCTAACACCAACTTTCATTTGTTTCAACCAGCACCCACCATCTCGTCGTATAATCAAAGCCCTGACAACCATCTGCAAGATGCCAAACTAACCTCAGGAGATTCAAGTAGACGATTCACAGTAAACCTTTTCAGAAATATTTGTTTAGTGGAAGATGTAATCAACAATAATGTAAAAGTGAAAGTTTTCAAGGGAAAGCATCATTGAAGGGACAAATATCCACTGAGAAGATAAATGCAATTCGCTTTGACTGTCAGAGCCATTATCCGTCAATACCATCAAATGCGAGAAGAACTGGTCAACTGTTGTGTGAGCAATTGACAAAGCTTCTTGGAACTTTCATCAACATTAAAGGAAATACTTTGATCTGTCTCATCTTAGCCTTTTAAATTGAATATTAAAAGCACTGATCATTCAAATATCCACCAAAAGCTTGTATTGATTTTGTTTTTGACACCCTTACAGTAAAACTGGATAAACTTTTAAGAGTTTGAAATTTAATATTAGTAAGAAACTTGATTTCAAGTTGGTTTGATACATTTAGACAATTCTGTTTTTGTTGTTGCAAATACTATTTAAGTTTTAAGGTGTGAATGTGCTTTGTAAGTGTCGTACAGAAAATTGAAATATGTGTTTAACAGTATATTTATATGTATTAATTTTGTTTTGTAAAACAACACTAATTGATAGCTGTGTGGAAAAGATTCATAATACTTTATCCAAAAGGCACCACATTTCAACCTTAGAGATTTAAGAAGATATGAAAATGATGAACTGCCAGTATATATCGTACTTTTCACCTAAATTTGGGTCGGACGAGGCAAAGACATTTTTCAACGGAAGAATAAACATTTCAACATGGAATTGAGAAAATCATATCGGGAATTCATTGCGAAAGAATCCAAGATCTATGTAGATAGTACAACAGAGGACATTAATAAATAATGGCAAGAAACTGCAAAAGAAATAAGAGACAAAGACAATTCAAGGACCATAGCGAAAATTAGAGAAAAGACATTTAAATGAAGATTGATTGATTATTGGTTGCTTAACGTCCAGTGGCAAATATTTCATGCATGTTCAGGACGAGAACAAGTTAACAATAAATACAATAGGTAGGTCTTGTCATAATACAGGCCATTCGGGATGATGGTCGTGGAAATTTGGACTGCCACTGGAAAATGAGGGTATATTGAATAGGGACAGAAATTTTACCTTGTAACAGGCCACCTACGGACCCCTCAAAGAGTTGTTGCAAGGGTTCTTAACTTGCAAAGAGCGTGACACTCTCTTGACACGAGGCATCGGATTTAACGTCCCCATTCTGACCGGACGTGACTGCAAACTTTATACATCCCGCACAGCCAAACGGACGCCCCATTTTGGCAAGCGTTTTACTTCCGGTCTGGAGAAGACCAAGTAACCATATTTGAAAGAAGAATTGACAGGAAAATACAGAAGAGCGAGTAATGACACAGTAAGTGGAAACAAAGAAAACAATTGACTGGATTAAATATATATAGATTATATAAAGTCAAATCTTCATTTAGTTTTATTTTTAAAAAAAGAAAAGAAAACTAGTAGTAATATATATGTAGGACTCTAAAGTGCGATGGGGACGCTAAAACGCGATGGTCACGCTAAAGTGCGATGGCCTACGCTAAGGTGCGATGGTTTGATACGCTAAAGTGCGATGGTCTGTGCTATTTAATGGAACACGCTAAAGTCCGATGCCACGATACGCTAAAGTGCGTTTTTTCCGCGAAAGTGCGTTTGTTCGCGAAAGTATTGACGTTATCAACGTTAAATCGCATTATGACTCTACAAGCCGTTTGAACAAACAAAAATGGACATACCGGTAAACGAGAATGTTTGTGCAGATAAAGATTTTCTACTAAACAAGAAACAAATGATCCCAATCCGGAACATTTTTTGGTCGGTGCTAGAAGAGTGTGTATGTGGAGGAGTTACTTCCCAAAAATCATCCACAGTAACAGAATGCAAACCTTTGATCACGCTGTGTCGGCGGGGAAAAACACGTTTCTGTTAGTATACTGGAAAAAAATACTTCTCATAAACATAGAAACTGACATTAGTAAGTGGAAGGTGTATACCGTAAAAGAGAGCGAAAACGGCAAAAAACACCAAGTGTCAAAGTATTTAATTCGTCCCATGTCATTTACTTGCGTGAAATAAAAGCTATTTTTTAACTTTCTAATTGAATAATTTTGTAAAAACAATTTTTTAAAATATGGTTCGTCATGTCTGTAAAAGAGGTGGATACTCATCAACAAGACAGTAACCTAACGACCAGAGGTGTAGTATCATAATATGATTGCCAATGAGACAAGTCTCTATCCAAAGCTTAATGTCATTAATGTAATTAACTATAGGTTACCGTATGGCTAATCCCGCAGATAATATTCCATAACGACCAAATGGTATCAAAACGAACAGTGTATAACAAATCAAAAGAGAAAGATAACGGACTGATTTATATACAAAATAAACAATAAACAAAAAAGCAAATAAGAAGATGTGGTGTAATTGTCAACGAATAAATATCCAACAAAGACCAAATATCGTTGATGTATGCACCTAATAACGTTATGACCTTCAACGTGGAGCATTGGCTTACGTCGCATAGAAAGATAAATAGGATCACGAAATGACTTGTGTAAAACAATTCAAAAGAGAAAGACAACGACATGATTTAGAAACAATACAATAGACGAAAAACTAATATGAACACAGCAAAAAACAAAAACCATTGCCTGAATCCCATTCCCGTTACACAATCTCACTTTAGAGTGTTAAACCAACGCACTTTAGCGTGTCATATACCATCGCACTTTAGCGTGTCATCTGATCGCACTTAAAAAAACAAACAGCCATCGCACTTTAGCGTCTGACACCATCGCACTTTAGCGTAGACCATCGCACTTTAGCGTGACCATCGCACTTTTAGAGTCCTACATATATATGCTAAGTTCTTAACTGAGACTGCTACAAAAACAGTTTTCAGGTTTGTACTTTGCAGTTTTGTTTGGGTTTAATAATTATTTGATCTGAGCGTCACTGATGAGTCTTGTGTAGACGAAACGCGCGTCTGGCGTATTGAATTATAATCCTGGTACCTTTGACATCTATTGTAACACCATAAAGAAGACATTACATCTGAAGAATTTGAAAATTATAAAAATTGATTATATAAATCATGGATATGGTCAATAGCAATAGACCAAGTATAAATTGGGAAATAGATAATAGATTATGTATATGCCTATTTTGGCCAAATGAGTTTATTCACACATGGATTTGGTCTATAGCTGTAAATTATTGTTCATGTTTTGGTCATTGAAAATTAATTACAAACCAGGTGTTTCGTCAGTATGGTCATTATATGTACATGTTAATCCATGTGATTTATCAACGACTAAGTGTTTCAATAAATCTTCAATAGATACAATATAGTTTTCATTAGACTTGTATAAATATTGAACTCATTTATGTTAATACTATGTTGTAAAATTACAGGATGCCTTTTAAAAGGACACCAAGTGAGAGGCAATCTAAAAGGCAGACAAAAGACTAAAACCAAGTCCTAGAGAAAGCTATGACAGAAGCAATCTTGGCAGCTGTTACTGCCAAAGTACTGGAGAATTTGAAGGACAATGGGATTTCGCCACAACTTAGTCAGACGAGACCCTAACCTGTTGAGATGGATGTTCTCGAACATGAAGGTGATTCATTCAAACAGTTTAAGTACATGTGAACCCACACACAGTTTGTCCCACGACACACAAACTTTTAGCTATTCAAGAGAAAACGTGACTAGTTTTTGGCACTCACAATACTCAAAACATGGTTTAAATTCTTCAAAGCTTGGTTGTTGGTTTTAATCAGGTTAACCATGGTACAGCAACCTATAAACCAATAGGTAGACCTTTGTGTGATAAAATGAATTCTAAACTTCAAGAAAAGAAAAAAAATGAGTTTATTGGTGGGTCTCGCATCCTAGACTTCTATTCTGCTGAACTAGATTTTCATTTGGCTGTTCAAAATAAGAGCCCCCCGGTGGATCGCTATCCTTGCCATGGTCGGGGGGCTTGCGAGCCTCAGTGACCCTGAGAGCTATGCCAGCTGGAGCTTCGTTTCCTGGTAGGGTCACCCATGCTGGACAGGTCGAAGGGTAGAGGACAGACTAAAGTGATCCGAACATCGTACGAGTTGCCCGATGTTTAAAATAAAAATAGGCATTCCAACCTGTTGGCCGTGGGTTGCTACCCGTGTCGGTGGTTGACGAGATCCTGGTGGATGAGAGACTGTTGCCTTTTGTGATTCAAAAAAGTATCCAGGGCATTGCTGGAACTGTTAAAAATGTTTCTAAAATGAGATCAGGAAATGTTTTGGTTGAATGTAACAACAAAAGTCAATCGGCAAATTTGCTGAAAATGAAACCAATAAATGGCTTTGCTGTTTCGGCTTCAGCACATGCTAGCTTAAACAGTAGCAAAGGAATCATTCGAGACAGAAGTCAATATCTGTCTGATCTGACTTCTGAAGAAATTTGTGAAGAACTTTCAAATCAAGGTGTAACTGATGTAGTAAGATTTCAAATTAAAAAGAATGACCAAATAATTAAAATAAATACTTATCTTTTAACTTTCAAAACTCCAACTCCTCCTTCGCCTTTGAGATTGGGATGCTTTGGCATCAAGGTTGACATTTACATCCCTAACCCAATTAGATGTTTTAAATGTCAAAGTTTGGTCATGGGACCAAACAATGTCATGGTAAGCAGAAATGCTTCAAGTGTTCTGGAGAAGGACACGAGGGAACAACTTGTCAACCTGATTCTTTAAAATGCACAAATTGTGACGGATCCCATTTGTCATCTTCTCGGGACTGTCCAGTTTACATAAAAGTAAAAAATATCATTAAAATTAAAACAGAAAGAAACATCAGTTACACAGAAGCTAAACAGATAGCTTCTGTTTCGAACGATTTCAAAGCTACGAACAAGCCTTCGTATGCCAGCAAAGTTGGCCGTTCATTCAGCCACGAGTCGACACAGACTCGAATGAACTGGCCCATTCATGCTGAAACATTTACGATGTTGCCAGTTCAAACTGAACCATTTGACAGAATTATTACAGCAAGAAAACCAAAATCTACCAAAACCAGTACTCAGTCCACTCTATCTTCCTTACAGAACTCAATGTCATCACCTAAAAAAAACGAAAGTAAGAAATCAAGTAAAAAAGAAGCAAATAAATCAGACAGTTGGGGCAATGGATCTATCTGGGATCTTCCCGACGATATAGATAGTTCATCTATCGTAAATAGCCTTCCTACATCTGCCTCTAATACAAAGTCAACTAGTTTATCTTTTACATCTCGTAAACATTCTTCTAAAGCCCCGTCTCCGCTCCGGAACAGCAGATCGTCCCCAAAACGCCAGCAAATTCCTCCCCTCAGAAGTCTTCTGAAAGGAGGTCACGGGGTAGTGGTCGAGGCGGAGTAACATTAACTTCGTCTAGTCAAGGAGATCGACGAATCTCCTCACAAAATAGATTTGCCACACTTACTGATGAATCAGAAATGGAATGCGAAAGTGCTGTGCCACCCGAAAGATCACAATCTCAGTGTGATCGAAATAAGAACGCTGACAAACTCGATAGCATTCGTCCTTCTATTCATAAATTATGACAATTATCATTCAATGGAATACCGAGGTCTTAAAATAAATCTTCTCGAGTTAACACTTCTAGTTCAGTCTTTTTTACCTATTGCATTTTGCCTTCAAGAAACTCATTTAAAAGAAAGTGACAATGTATCTTTAAAAGGATACAACATCTATAGCACATTTTCTAAGGAAGACGAACGTGCTGCAGGCGGATCAACCATTTGTGTGAAGGACAACGTCATTCATAGCACAGTCCAACTCACCACAGATCTGCAGGCAGTTGCAATTCGTTTATCATTAGATAAAACAATTACATTATGTTCTATATATATTCCACCTAATTCAAATATAGATAAAGCTAAACTCAAAAACCTCAATGACCAATTACCTTCACCTTTTATACTTATGGGAGACTTTAATGCCCACAATCCCTTGTGGGGAAGCAAGTATCATAATGCCAAAGGTAAGAAGGATTATGCATTTTTAATGATGGATCTAATACTTATCTCCACCCTGGAAACGGGTCTTATTCTGCTATTGACATCACTATTTGCGATCCGTCTCTTCTTCTGGACTATTCATGGCGTGTCCATGATGATCTTTGTGTAAGTGATCATTTTCCAATAATACTTGAACATCTTTTTAGTTCTGCTCAATAGAGAGTTCCACGTTGGAAACTGGACAAGGTGGACTGGCCCTTGTTTGAGAATCTCTGTCAAGCGGAGCTTCAGTCAAAGATGTTTGAGACTGTTCAAGATCCCATTTTAACTTTTAACACAGTTTTAACGTCAATTGCTGACAGAACAGTTCCTAAGACCTCGGCAAATCCGAAACATCCCAGCAAACCATGGTTTGATGAGGCTTGTGATCAAGCCATAGATGACCGTAAAAAATCTGAAAGACGGTTCAATCAACATCCTACGACGGAAAACTAAAGTAATTTCCGTATTTTTCGCGCTAAGGCACGGCGCACTTGCAGGCAAGCACGACGTACTTCTTGGAAAAAATTTGTCTCGGGGATAACATCTCGCACTCCGATAACAAAAGTATGGAACATGATACAAAAGATAAAAGGTAAAAATTCTAAAGCCACGGTAAAACATTTGAAAGATGGCAATAATTTATTAACATCTGAAAAAGATATTGCCAACAAGCTTGGTGAAACATTTGCGAAATCTTCTTCTAACAACTACAGGGAAGATTTTAAAAAAGTTAAAAAACAAAAAGAAAAAATGAAGTTGAACTTTAAATCGAAAAATGGTGAAAATTATAATAAACTATTTTCTCTGGAAGAACTCAAAACATCTCTGTCAAAAGCCCATGATACAGCTTGTGTGCCTGATAATATTCACTATCAACTCTTAAAACACTTACCAGATTCCTCGCTGGAAGCTCTTTTGCAGCTCATGAATAACATCTTGGAATCTGGTGATTTACCATCAATATTTAAGCTTGCAACCGTCGTGCCTATTCCAAAACCAAGTAAAGATCACACGGATCCTATTAATTATCGACCAATTGCTCTTACCAGTTGTGTCTGTAAAACACTAGAACGGATGGTCAATGATCGCCTTGTATGGTTCCTGGAATCAAATGGGCTATTAGCCAATATCCAGTGTGGATTCCGACAGGGTCGCAGTACTCTTGATCATCTTGTTCGATTCGAATCATTTGTCCGTAATGGTTTTGCGAAAAATGAACATGTGGTGTCGGTCTTTTTTGATCTTGAAAAGGCCTATGACACTACATGGAAGTATGGTATTTTAAAAGATCTTTTTGATATGGGGTTGAAAGGCAATATGCCAACTTTTATTTCGAATTTTCTGTCTAACAGACAATTTAATGTTAGCGTAAATTCAACCATGTCTGATCTGTATGATCAAGAGATGGGTGTCCCTCAGGGCAGTATTTCATCTGTGACATTATTTAGTCTTAAAATTAAAAGCCTTGTTGAAGTTTTAAAAAGTAATATTGAGGGCTCATTGTACGTTGATGATTTTTTAATATGTTATAGAGGCAAAAATATGAATAACATAGAACGCCAATTGCAACTGTGTCTCGGAAGAATCGAAAAATGGGCCTCAGAAAATGGTTTTAAATTTTCCTCATCTAAAACGGTTGGGATGCATTTCTGTAATAAAAGGAAATTACATCTTGATCCAGAACTCACTTTATATGGAAACCCAATTAAAATTGTTGATGAAACCAAATTTCTAGGGTTAGTTTTTGATAAAAAAATTAACCTTTCTCCCCCATATCAAAATGTTTAAAATCAAGATGTTTAAAAGCATTAGATATTATAAAAGTTGTCGGCAGCACCGACTGGGGTGCTGATCGCAACATTTTACTTAATTTATATAGATCTCTAGTTAGATCCAAACTAGATTATGGCTCTATAGTGAATGGCTCTGCACGGAAGTCCTACATACAGATTCTCGATGCTGTGCATCACCAGGATTTGCGTCTCTGTCTTGGCGCCTTTAAAACCTCACCAGTTGATAGTCTGTATGTAGAGGCTGATGAGCATTCACGTTTTGACAGACGTTTGAAGCTTGGACTTCAATATGCTGTCAAACTAAAAGCCTATTCAGATAATCCTGCCTACAGCTGTGTTTTAAATCCAATTTATGAATATATTTTTGCAAAACATGAAAACAAAATTCCTCCGTTAGGTATACGTTTAAAACCACATTTAGCTACTTTTGATTTAAAATCTGTTGCTCAAGATAATTTCCCTTATATGTATTGACAATTGTATTAGAAGTAAACATGAACCAACCACAGCTTGGCATATAACAGCAAACCTTACACTGCTCAATTGCCAAATTAACTACATTTTACAATAAATTTTACGACTTTCTTATAATTGTATTTGATGTTACCTGAAATCAGTCATTTTACAAAATTCTACAACTTTTTATAGAGAATAGTTTTAGCTGTTACCTTAAATCGGTAACTTTTCTTATTGATAATTTTATTATTGACTTTATTGAAAGATTTAACAAGATTTAACCATTTTAAATATACTATATTAGATGTAACCTTAAATCGAACATATTTTATCGATAATTGTTTGAGATGTAACAGCAAACCTCCCACTGCTCAATTGACCATTATACTACATTTTACAGTTAATTTTACTACTTTTTGATAATTGTATTTCATGTTACCTTAAATTGGGGTCATTTTTCAAAATTCTACCACTTTCTATAGAGCATTGTTCCAGATGTAATCTTAAATCAGTCACTTTTTTTTTATTGATAATTGTCTTACATTTTACAAGATTTAAAATTTTAAATATAATATATCAGACGTAACCTTAATTCGAACCTAATTTATGGATAATTGTTTTTGAGATGTAACAGCAAACCTTCCACTGCTCTATTGACAATTTTACTACATTTTACAGTAAATTTTACGACTTTCTTATAATTGTATTTGATGATACCTTAAATCGGACACCCCCCGGTGGATCGCTATCCTTGCCGTGGTCGGGGGGCTTGCGTGTCTCAGTGACCCCAAGAGCTATGCCAGTTGGAGCTTCGTCTCCTGGTAGGGTTACCCATGCTGGACAGGTCGAAGGGTAGAGACCAGACTAAAGTGATCCGAACATCGTACGAGTTGCCCGATGTTTTGAAAAAAATAGGCTCTCCAACCCGTTGGCCGTGGGTTGCTTCCCTTGTCGGTGGTTGACGAGATCCTTGCGGATGAGGGCTGTAGCCAGACTCCTTACGGTCAGAAAATACCCGGACGGACAAGACTATAGTTCAATAAGCTGCTTTGGCTCCAATATCATCTAAACGGGAGGTCGGATGGACCCGGTTCGATCAATCGGCTGGTCATGTCGAGCCCTTCAGTTAATCCTCAACAATAAGCTTTCTTGTAACAATTTTCATGATATACACATGTGTTTTAAATAAAGCTATTTATATTTCGGATAACTGAAGAAGGCGATGGCTCATGGGTCAATCAAGTGGTACGCTTTCTATTTCGCTTGATGGATACGCTCTGCTTGAGTATACCATTCTTGGAACATCTGGTGCTTTCCGCAGTGGATCTTGGGTGCTAATTTTGGGGACCAGCTACGTTATACATGTTATACTTGGAGCTCGTTTTCAGCATTAGCACTTGACCCCGGCTCGCCACGGAAACACAGCATCGCCCTTGTAGGCACTCCGAGGTGGGTGGATGACAAGAATGGTGAATCTTTCTCATTTCCTATGGCACAACAAAACCAACCCTCTAAATCAGCTTTAATACATAAAAAAAGAAAATGTGATGATTCAGTGCCCTGTCAGGAAGATGACAGTTGGCCCAGATTTATTGTAATAAAAGGAACAGATGAAAAACCAATTTCCAAAATATCTCCCTTTGTGATTCACAAACAAATTCAAAGCGTTGCTGGTACTGTAAAAAAAGTTTCAAAAATGAGATCAGGCAATTTGTTGGTTGAATGTTCCAACAAAAGTCAATCAACAAATTTGCTTACACTGACAACAATTACAAACTTTCCTGTTTCTGCCTCTCCTCACAACAGTTTGAACAGCTGTAAGGGGATCATTCGAGACAGAAGTCAATACCTTGGTGACCTTACTGTGGAAGAAATCTGTGAGGAACTTTCAAGCCAAGGTGTAACTGATGTTGTTAGATTTCAAATAAAAAAGAATGGAAATATAATCAAATTAAATACATATCTTTTGACATTTAGAACTCCAACTCCTCCTCCATCTATTACTTTAGGTTGCTTCGGAATCAGAGTTGACAGGTTTATCCCTAACCCAATTCGATGCTTCACTTGTCAAAAGTTTGGTCATGGAAGCAAACAATGTCGTGGTACGCAGAGATGCTTCAAGTGTTCTGACGAAGGACACGAGGGAACAACCTGTAGCTCTGAATCTTCTAAATGCGTAAACTGTGGTGAATCCCATTTTTCATCATCTAGGGACTGCCCTGTTTACCTTAAAGAAAAAAATATTATCAAAATTAAAACAGAAAGAAACATCAGTTACCCAGAAGCTAAACAGATAGCTTCTGTTTCGAATGATCTCCTTGTTTCGAACAGACCATCGTACGCCAGCAAAGTTGTCCGCTCATTCAGTCACGAGCATACACAAACTCGCATGACCTGGCCAATTGATGCTGAGACATTTACAATGCTGCCTGTTGAAACAGAACCTAACGATAAAATATTAATTCCAAGAAAACCAACACCTTCTAAAACCAGTACTCAGTCAACTCAATCTTCCTTACAGAGCTCAATGTCATCATCTAAAAAAAATGAAAAAAAGAAATCAAATAAAAAAGATACAGTTAAATCAGACAGTTGGGGCGGTGAATCTGTCTGGGATCTTCCCAGTGACATTGATGATTCTTCCATCTCCAATAGTCCTTCATCTGCATCTAATAAAACTAGTTTATCTTCTGCATCTAGTACAAAGTCTTCTAAAGCCCCGTCTCCTCTTCGTTCTCCAGAACAGAAGGATGTCCCAAAGAAGCCAGCAAATACATCCTCTCAGAAGTATTCTGATTCGAGGTCGCGGGGTAGGGGTCGAGGCGGAGTAAAACCAGCTGCGCATGGTCCTGGAGATCGACGACTCTCCTCACACAACAGATTTTCAACACTTAACGACGAATCAGAAATGGAAATCGAAAGTGTTCCGCCACCCGAAAGATTACAATCTCAGGGTGAGCGAAATAAGAATGCTGGCAAACTCGATAGCATTCGCCCGTCTATTAACAAAACAGGACTAATATCATCCAATGGAATTGCCGAGGTCTTAAAATAAATCTTCTCGAGTTAACGCTTCTAGTTCAGTCTTTTTTACCTACTGCATTTTGTCTTCAAGAACCTCATTTAAAAGAAAGTGACAATGTATCTTTAAAAGGATACAACATGTATAGCACATTTACTAAGGTAGATGAACGTGCTGCAGGCGGATCATCCATTTTTGTGAAGGACAACGTCATTCATAGCACAGTCCAACTCACCACGGATCTGCAGGCAGTTGCAATTCGTTTATCATTAGATAAAACAATTACATTATGTTCTATATATATTCCACCCAATTCAATTATCGATAAAGCTAAACTCAAAAACCTCACTGATCAATTACCCTCACCATTTATACTTATGGGCGACTTCAATGCACACAACCCCTTGTGGGGAAGCAAGTCTCATAATATCAAAGGTAAGATCATTGAGGACTTTGTCTCTCAAGAAGGATTATGCATTTTTAATGATGGATCTAATACTTATCTTCATCCTGGAAACGGGTCTTATTCTGCTATTGATATCACTATTTGCGATCCCTCTCTTCTTCTGGATTATTCATGGCGTGTTCATGATGATCTATGTGGAAGTGATCAATTTCCAATAGTACTTGAACATCTCTTTACTTCTGCCCAACAGAGAGTACCACGTTGGAAACTTGACAAGGCGGACTGGTCCTTGTTTGAGAATCTCTGTCAAGCGGAACTTCAGTCAAAGATGTTTGAGACTGTACAAGATCCAATTTTAACTTTTAATACAGTTTTAACGTCAATTGCTGACAGAACTATTCCTAAGACCTCGGCAAATCCGAAACATCCCAGCAAACCATGGTTTGATGATGCATGTGATCAAGCAATAGGTGACCGTAAAAAATCTGAAAGACGGTTCAATCAACAACCAACGACGGAAAACTTGAGTAATTTCCGTGTTTTTTGCGCTAAGGCACGGCGGACTTGCAGGCAAGCACGACGAACGTCTTGGAAGAAATTTGTCTCGGAGATAACATCTCGCACTCCGATGACAAAAGTATGGAACATGATACAAAAGATAAAAGGTAAAAATTCTAAAGCCACAGTTAAACATTTAAAAAATGGCAATGATTTATTAACATCTGAAAAGGATATTGCCAACAAGCTTGGTGAAACTTTTGCGAAATCGTCTTCTTCTAACAACTACAGGGAAGATTTTAAAAAAGTTAAAAAACAAAAAGAAAAAATTAAATTAAACTTTAAATCAAAAAATGGTGAAAATTATAATAAACTCTTTTCTCTTGAAGAACTTAAAACATCTCTGTCAAAAGCCCATGATACAGCTTGTGGGCCTGATAATATTCACTACCAACTGTTAAAACACTTGCCAGATTCCTCGCTGGAAGCTCTTTTGCAGCTTATGAATAACATCTGGGAATCTGGTGATTTACCATCAATCTGGAAGCTTGCAACCGTCGTGCCTATTCCAAAACCAAGTAAAGATCACACGGATCCTATTAATTATCGGCCAATTGCTCTTACCAGTTGTGTCTGTAAAACACTAGAACGGATGGTCAATGATCGCCTTGTTTGGTTCCTGGAATCCAATGGGCTTTTAGCCAATATCCAGTGTGGATTCCGCCAAGGTCGCAGTACTCTTGACCATCTTGTTCGATTCGAATCATTTGTCCGTAATGGTTTTGCGAAAAATGAACATGTAGTGTCGGTCTTTTTCGATCTAGAAAAAGCCTATGATACTGCATGGAAGTATGGTATTTTAAAAGATCTCTTTGATATGGGGTTGAAAGGCAATATGCCAAATTTTATTTCGAATTTTCTATCTAACAGACAATTTAATGTTAGAGTAAATTCAACCATGTCTGATCTGTATGATCAAGAGATGGGTGTCCCTCAGGGCAGTATTTTATCTGTTACATTATTTAGTCTTAAAATCAACAGCCTTGTTGAAGTTTTAAAAAGTAATATTGAAGGTTCATTGTATGTTGATGACTTTTTAATATGTTATAGAGGCAAAAATATGAATAACATAGAAAGACAATTACAGTTATGTCTTGGAAGAATTGAAAAATGGGCCTCGGAAAATGGGTTTAAATTTTCCACTTCAAAAACGGTCGGGATGCATTTTTGTAACAAAAGGCAATTGCATCTTGATCCAGAACTCACTTTGTACGGCAACCCAATTAAAATGGTTGATGAAACCAAATTTCTTGGGTTAATTTTCGATAAAAAGTTAACCTTTCTACCCCATATCAAAATGTTAAAATCGAAATGTTTAAAAGCATTAGATATTTTAAAAGTTGTCGGCAGCACCGACTGGGGTGCTGATGGCAACATTTTACTTAATTTATATAGATCTCTAGTAAGATCTAAACTAGATTATGGATCTATAGTGTATGGCTCTGCAAGGAAGTCCTACATACAGTTTCTCGATGCTGTGCATCATCAGGGTTTGCGTCTCTGTCTTGGCGCATTTAAAACCTCACCAGTTGAGAGTCTGTATGTAGAGGCTGATGAGCACTCACTCTCTAACAGACGTTTGAAGCTTGGACTTCAATATGCTGTCAAACTAAAAGCCTACTCAGATAATCCTGCCTACAGCTGTGTTTTTAATTCAATTTATGAAGATATTTTTGCAAAACATGAAAATAAAATTCCTCCGTTAGGTATACGTTTAAAATCACATTTAGCTTCTTTTGATTTAAAATCTGTTGCTCAAGTTGAAACCTGCAAATGTCCTCCATGGGAACTTCCCAAACCAAAAATGATATTTGATCTCCGTGAACACAATAAAAATAAAACAAATCCTCTTTTAATTCAGCAACACTATGCTGAAATCAAAGCCAATTATTCAGATTTTTCAACTGTCTATACTGATGGATCAAAAGATGGTGACAGAGTTGCATCTGCTGCTGTCTTCAGGGACAGAGCTGCAACTCTCCGTTTGCCATCTGAAGCATCGATCTTTACTGCTGAAGCAGAAGCAATAATTTTGGCTTTGAAATTTATTGCTTCTTCAGATAAATCCAAATTTATTATATGTTCTGATTCACTTTCATGCTTACAAGCTATACAAAATACTAAAATTAAAAACCCAACAATTCTCAAAATTTTATATGTAATGAGGAATTTAAAAATTCTTCTAAAAGAAATATTATTTCTATGGGTGCCGAGTCATGTTGGAATCCTTGGAAACACAGCTGTAGACCTTGAGGCAAAGAATGCCCTGGGTGACCCTTTATCTAACTGTGATATACCATATACCGATTTTAAATCTAATATTAGAGAATATGTTTTTAATATATTGAAAAATGAATGGAGTAAAAAAGATGGTAATAAATTACATGAAATTAAACCTAATTTATGTAAACCTTTCAATAATTTTATGTGCAGAAAAGATCAGTGTGTTATTTCTAGATGTCGTATTGGTCATACTAGAATAACACACGAATATCTTTTAAAAAATGAAGTAGAACCACAATGTATACCTTGTAACTGCAAGTATACTATTAAACATGTTTTAATCAATTGTATTGACTTTGCTGATATTCGGAAGAAGCATTTCAATGTCAATAATATGTATGATTTATTTAATAATATTCCATTTACAAATATTGTTTCATTCTTAAAAGAAATTGGAATATATTATAAAATATAAAAATGTTGTTATATTTAAAACGATTTTAATTTTTATCACGTTATCTTAGTGTTGATTTTTATTTGTAAATAATCAATTTGCTTTAGTCTAGAATTTTAGTTTATTGAAAGACCTTTTGTCTGATTTTAAAAATATACCTTAAATTGTTATAATATTCGAATGAGCTCTCGCCGCGATATAGCCTTTCTGTGCTAATGCGGCGTAAAGCAAACAACAATCAATTAAATCGGACATTTTACAAAATTCTACAACTTTTTATAGAGAATAGTTTTAGCTGTTACCTTAAATCGGTAACTTTTCTTATTGATAATTGTATTATATTTCACAAGATTTAACCAATTTAATTATAATATATTAGATGTAACCTTAAATCGAACATATTTTATCGATAATTGTTTGAGATGTAACAGCAAACCTCCCACTGCTCAATTGACCATTATACTACATTTTACAGTTAATTTTACTACTTTTTGATAATTGTATTTCATGTTACCTTAAATTGGGGTCATTTTTCAAAATTCTACCACTTTTTATAGAGCATTGTTCTAGATGTAATCTTAAATCAGTCACTATATTATTGATAATTGTCTTACATTTTACAAGATTTAAATTTTTCAATATAATATATCAGACGTAACATTAATTCAAACATAATTTATGGATAATTGTTTTTGAGATGTAACAGCAAACCTTCCACTGCTCTATTGACAATTTCACTACATTTTACAGTAAATTTTACGACTTCCTTATAATTGTATTTGAAGTTACCTGAAATCGGTCATTTTACAAAATTCTACAACTTTTATAGAGAATAGTTTTAGCTGTAACCTTAATTCGGTAACTTTCTTATTGATAATTGTATTAGATTTAACAAGATTTAACCATTTTAAATATACTATATTAGATGTAACCTTAAATCGAACATATTTTATCGATAATTGTTTGAGATGTAACTCCTTCCAAGTCAAGTACTTTGAAGTGTTTCAAATAGTAGTCAATCTTCAGCATGTAAAAGATAATTTGAAAAAACCCACCAATTCATTTGTCTGCACCTCAGTGAACTCATTACTCTCTCAGCATGATTTACCCAGCTCTCACATCTCACATGAATCGGCATTTATCTAAGTCAAATTCACGAAATAAAGCTATGTTCGAACAGCTTACTTTTTCCCATCATCTGTTATTATTCGAAAGATAAACCTACGTTCTTCGTTTTCCAAATTTTAGTCGTAAAAGCAGCATGCCTGAAAGGTGAATCGCTTGTAAAATCATCATTGACACACGTGTAAACTCCAAACTTTAGTCATAAAAGCTTCATGCCTGAAAGGAGAATCACTTGTAAAATTCATCATTGACACATGTTTAAACTTTGTAAAACTCTAACAAATGATTTGTCAACAATTTCTGACATTTGGCAGTTAAGAATAACTTCCCGTATCAACCCAGTCGACACAGCACACCCTGGTTCACCAAACGAAACCGTGGCTTTACCATACAAACTGTTTCACAAAACTGATTTGAAGGGTTCTGATCATAAAGGTTATTTCTTTCCATTATATATATTTATAAGGTTTGAAGACAAAGTTGCGATGGGGTTGGCTAGAATAGACAGGACTCTTATAGAACACGCGCAAGTGTTGAGAAGTTTAATCAGTGGCCAACCATACATATCTGCTGATGGAGTTTCAGACCTTGATGATTTGATACCAGCTCCTAAAACAGCAGATGAGCTGGCAGAGCTATATGCCAGATTTCTAAAAGACAGTGATTTTCCTAGGAAAACTGGTAAGACCAATCTTCTTTTTTTTTTGATTGATTTTTTTGGTGTTTTAACGCCATTTTTAAGCACCGCATTTAGGTTATTTCGTGGCGGCCAGCACGTGCGGGGTTCGAACTCATAACCTCAGTGTTGACTGGCTAGTGATTTCAGAAGAACTACTTATACCACTCGGCCCCTCTTATTACTTTGAACTAGTGCAGAAAAACATTCAAGCAAAAATGTCAATGGTAATTCTGATCCGTATTTGGTGAAAATCTGGGAAACTTAATAATTATCCTGGAATTGGCAAATGTTTACTTCATGACCATGTATCTCAGTCTGGGTAGTTGCAGGACAGAGCTCTTGCAGGACATTCAAGCAGTGCTCACATACTTTTAATGGTTGTCGCTTGTCTTGAACGAATGGTCTCTCGCATAATTGTTCTAGCTGTTTCAGCTGGACATTACGCGATCTCCTAAGGTTTGTTGTTAATTTGGTGGCATTTTCGTCTTCATATTTGTCCAGGAATTGGAGCCATGATTCATGGAGATGGTTACGACAGCCTGTTCGAAATCTGCCCCCGCTGTTAGACATAGTTACTTGAACATAAGTAGACCTGAAAAAGAAGAAAAAAGTCACTTACGATTTTGAACTTTAAAATAATAAAATCATAAAAGTTATAACAAATAGTATTTATTCACATAGAAAAGACATTTCATTATGATGACAGATTGTAGAGGCTGATACACATGTATGAAATATTGCACATCATAAGAGAAATAAAAAGGCATGAATATTGAGAGATAGTTTGGAAGGAGTTAGAATAGACATTGGTATGAAAACTTCTGAGAATACCAGCGCATAAAGCGCTATTTGAAACGGCTCAAACATAAGCATCACTTCCATAATCATTACCTTATTAATAATTGTTTTGATAGAAGTCAATGCTGAAATAGAATGAAAAGTGGTATGAAAACTCCCGAGAATGCCCGCGCATAAAGCGCTATTTTAAACGGCTCAAAAATAAGCACCCCTTTCATAATCATAACCTTATTAATAATTGTTTTGATAAAGAGTCAATGCTGAAATAGAATGAAAAGTGGTATGAAAACTTCCGAAAATGCCCGCGCATAAAGCGCTATTTGAAACGGTTCAAACATAAGCACCCCTTTCATTATCATTACCTTATTAATAATTGTTTTGATAAAAGTCAATGCTGAAATAGAATGAAAAGTGGTGTGAAAACTTCTGAGAATGCCCGCGCATAAAGCGCTATTTGAAACGGCTCAAACATAAGCACCCCTTTTATAATCAATACTATATTTATAATTAAAATTGTTATGATAAAAGTCAATGCTGAAATAGAATCATACCCTTATTAATCATGTTAGTAACAAAGTTCTTTTAAGAAAAGATAAAGACGAAAAAGAATTGTACAGTGGCAAATATTTCATGCATGTATATGGCGATAATACATGATAACAAGAGAAACAATTAAGATGACATATCGTATATGCTGAAATTGGCAAAGACTGCTTTGCATGGAGCTAAGTACATGTTGTTGCTATATTTCTTACTAGCTTTGTCATTAACTGAAAAGAGAATGACCTGTATTTACATCCATACCATCTGATTAGCCAGCTGTTAGCAGAATAGTTAGAACAGACCCTTGTCTTGGTATCAGATTTAATTTGGTTTGTCTGGCAGTACAAAATTCACATGATATATTTCAATGAAAATCATGATATTTTTTAAATTACAGTATTTTCTACTTAAAAATACAGTGCCTCAACAGTAGTACAGGCTATCTATGAATACAAATTAATTACATGACCTGCTTCATCAACGCAATGATTCAATCTTTGTTCTTAACATGATTTTTTTAAGTCTTGAACTAAAGTCCATTGGCAAATATCCCATGCATATTCAACAGTTCAATAAATAACTGAAGGGGAGACAATAAACCCTAACAACAGCTTAAGCCAGAAGGAACATACTGAGACAGGCTTACAAACTGGAAAGTGTTATATAATAATATGACTTCGCAGGTGTTGAAAGATACAGATAAATCTGACAATTATTGTACCATAGCCTGCAGCCAGTTAGCTGCTTAGGACATGTTGCTGATATACCTAAATACAGATACATGTAGCTTAGATATTGAAATAATTAACACGAGTAAACTTTGATATATTTTCTTTATTATAAAATTGTGTGTAAAAAGGTATTTTTATAGAAAATGCTATGATATTTCTTATAAAAATTTACCAAATTTCGTCGTAATTAGCTGATAAGCAGGTGAAAATAGACCAATGTCTGGTTTACAATGTACGAGCTTTCTGATTGAATATTTTTTATTCCGTAAATGCAATTTGAAACTTAAATGGTTTATGGGCCTTGTGATTCATTTCAAAATGGATGACATGCTGAAAAAATGTTAAAAAAGTGCAAAAGTAAAAGGTTTCTCACCAGTTTCCGGTAATATTCTTCTCTAGGTTTTGTTGAGATCTGTTGGAAATTCTGTTAAAAATTGTTCAACTTTGACTTTGATTTTCTCAATAATTGCACGGTAGATTATAATTTTGCTTGGTAGAAGTGTTGAAAAATACGTTTAGAGTACAAAAATATTTTTCTCAGGTATGACAGTTTGTTTATTAGCGTTACAGGTGAATAAATTCACTTACAGGTAAGTATACTCGCATTTGCGAGTATCAGTATGACGTCACACTCGCAAAAGCGAGTGCGGTATAAAAAAAGATCGGAAACTCGCGTTAGCGAGTTCGTGCAGACCTGTATATGTTGCGTTGGCTACAATTCCTAATAAATAAAAACATAATTAAAAAACTGACATAAATGGGAATGTTATTATAAGATTAGCTACTAACCTTTACCAGAGCCCTTCATGAGTTTCTTAAGAAATTTGTAATAAATTGAAATCATTAAAAGAAAGAACATTACAAAGAACAGCAGGAATGATTGCATTACATGTGAATTACTGAAATAACAAAATAAGTTTCACTTATGTATGCAGTGTATAAGGAAGAGAAAAAAATATGCAATTGCAATTATAATTGATTTGTTAGAAGTTAGAAAGATGATGTGAAATAAAAAGTGATTTAAATGTTCGATGTGATATTGTTTAAGACCAGTTGTTGGCCCGACAGAAAGAGATGAAATGAAAAATTTACAAATCTTCAAAAGGTTTTTTCTCTTTGTAATATAACTGCTAATAAAGGCACCCCTTTTGAATTTTTTTGCAATTGACTTACCATTTTTAACCGAACTTTTGTGATAAAAATGTTGGTTATTGATTTGGGGATGTACGGCAGCCTGCAGCCACATGTTGTCCGTGCATCTAATCATTAACCGTTCAACCAAAGCTTTTAAAAATAATATATGTTGTTACTGACAACAAAATGGAGGTCACGTTCAATAATGACGATTTTGACTTTTACGGTTAATGAGTTATGGTTCTTGAAAGATTAAAAAAAATAGAATTTC
>NW_026262727.1:465466-564416 GCF_021869535.1 Mytilus californianus
TTAAAAAACTTACGAAGCCGTGTTACAAAGTAGGTATGCATATCTACATTACGGCATTTATCAGATTATCAATTATCGAAGATTAATATCATTTGTATATATATTTAAAAATGTTGCTTAATGAACAAAGCGGTGATCAAAGACATCATTTGTTGAAGTAGTAAAAGGAGAAATAAAATAATTGTATTCAAAATTTTAGAATAAGGTATACAATGAGAGAGTTTTTTCATAGATACATATTTCAAAGTCGTGTTATCAGACAGCCCAACGACACAAATAACCAAAAGACAGTTGGACAGACAGACGTCCATTTTTAACATTCTGATTTCGTGATGAACGAAAATTTATAAATCATTTGTTTTTGTCCAGAATAAAACTTGATAAAGCAAAGTATAATATATTGTCATTTCTGAAATACGGATTATAAAAATAAAGCTTAGCACCATACCGATCAATTTTGCGTCTTGTGAAACATCTTCATAGCAATTATCATTCGTAATGTTAGAAAATTTTGGATAGATAATGTGTTTTTGTTCAGAGTAATTTTTGATAAAACAAAGTGTATATTGACATATATCCATAGCTTTCGTCAATATAATGATAATATTCAAAGACGAGGAATTACTGCCATGCCGATTTCTTCTTTCCTCTTATGAAACAATGTTGTCATTTTTGAAATATGGATCATCAAAATTCCTATTTCTAGCATGAATACCACGACATGACTTTTTTGTTCTCAAGAAAGCATACCGGTAGTTACTGCGAGAATACCTTAATGCGATACCAGTTCCTTTTTGCGTCTAGTGAAACATTTTAATTGTAGCTATCAATTTGAAAAAAAATAGTTTGATTGCATCATTTACCAGAATATAAAATTTATATTATCATACAAATATAAAACTGCTTGTTTAACTTCCAGTGACAAATATTTCAGACATATGCAGAACGAATCCTCTGTCCCAATGACACAATTATGACGTATTTTTCGCTAACAAATAGCTGGTTAATTGGTATATGTGCGTACCTTGCAAGGTCCTTATGCCCGTCTGACAGTTTTCAATTGACCTCGAGCTCATTTCATGGATCAGTGAAAATGCAAGTGTGTTAATTTTCAAATAAAGCATGTAATTACTATGTTTCACTGTTTTATGCACAATATATATAAATAACCCCAATAATTAAGACCATCTTTTTAATCGATATCTTGTGTTAATCACAACAAGATGTGTTATTTGCTAGATATTTATGATGCATACAATTAAAGGTGAACAGACAACACGGTGAGGTAATCAATACTAGTGGGAAAATTAAATGACCAACGCTTAGTGAAAATGAAATAACAAACAACCATCAATTCTGAAATTATCTTGAACACAAAAATTCACAGCTGCAGACTCCTTCATCTCTTCTTCTACATTTGCACAACAGAAATTTTAATAGCAGATTCAACATACACAAGCTAGTAATCTCATTTTTAAGGTAATGCCTCGCACACCAGCCACTACGCTTGCAGCCAGTTTTCAGATATGGCTATAAACCCAAAAGTTGCATCAGATTCAAACTTAGTTAACTTGAAACCGTTTTTATTAATATATGACTACTAAATTGTCTGTTTTAAGAATACAATAAGCAGTCAAAGACACTCTGATTAAATGAATTATAAATTTCATTTCGTGTTCATTAATTTAACGACAATTCATTTATAGTGTCTTTGACTGCTTCATTTAATATATAAAACACACGATTTAGGGGTTACTAGTATATTAATGAAAAAAAAAAATAAGTTAGAATGAATCATATGCAATTGTTTTTTTTCATATGGTTTATAGACATATCTTTAAAATGGCTGCTATCGGAGTGGCTGGTCGTTCATACGGACATTTAATTCGAATTTGAACGATCTTGGTCGAGCGGGTATTACTATATAAATAACACATAGCTGAGAGGGTGATAGAGCAGATTGTTACCCCGAGAAAACATTGTCAACTGAGCCGAAGCCAATGTTGACAATGTCTTTTCTCGGGGTAACAATCTGCTCTATTACCCTCTCAGATATGTGTTATGTAATTTATCATACTGAATGTTCTGTTATTACTGTCGATTAAATTTCAAATTCAAAGTAATAAACTATGACGTCTTGTACATAACAACCATCCGTATTTAATAAAGCGCACACTTGATCAAGCGTCTCCGTGAAGGGTAATAGAGTAATTGCCATATGATAGAGTCATATTTAATAAAGCGCACACTTGATCAAGCGTCTCCGTGAAGGGTAATTAGATTATTTGCCATATGATAGAGTCATATTTAATAAAGCGCACACTTGATCAAGCGTCTCCGTGAAGGGTAATATAGTATACACCTATTGACTGGGTATGAGGGTAATAGCAAGTTTGTTGTCCCTGAGATATCAACTATTGCTATTGTCAAAGGGACAACAAACTTGCTATTACCCTCACAACCAGTCATTAAGTGTTTTATTATACCGAACAAAACATCTTTCTAAAAAGACTACATACTCTTCTTTGAAAAAATCTGTAGTTCTGAAAAAGAAATGAATATAGTAATGACTATTAGTGCTCTCAGTTTGATTTTAACTTATATGTTCTAAATAAATGATTTTTAAACTGTATATAATAGTATAGAGTATTTAACTTAGCTACATGCTTGCTAAAAAATATGTCCATTATGTGGTAATATTAAGTATTTGAATTTTTTCAGTGAGAACGCGCTAAAGTGCCCTTTTTTAAAAACGCGCCCCTCTATTTTCAAATCCTAGCTGGAACACTGATACACCACTTGAAAAAAAAATGATCACATAAACATGTACAACATGAACTATCAGGTTTTTTTCCCTGTGTGGTATTTGTGAATAATCTATTTACTGTAATCAAGACCAGGAATCATTGTGTAAAAATTCCCGTGCATATGATAAACATTAGCTAAAATATTTTACCGTACACCAAAGCAATCCCAGATTATGAAGACGACGACAGACCAATACCATACATTACATGTTTTAGTTCTTAAAATATGTCGCGTAGATTTTCTTTCTGGTAAGTAATATATTAATTTGAAATTACGACAGATACATACAGATTATAACGGTTACGATATTTCAGAGTTTAACGTTGCCAAGCGCACAAATCCAAGCAGAAAAGTCGATGACGTCATTGTTGTCCAATGAAAAATTAGTATGAAAAAGTACGGGAAATATGTTTATAAAACTATTGACCGGGGGTAATAGTCTTTGAAACTATTGACTGGCAAATACTCTGTGGAATGAAATAGCACAAATATTTCATTCTTTTTTATATAGAAAAAACATACTGAGGTATAATAATATTAACTATAGAATAGAGTAAATTGTCTCCCTAGTATTAACCAATCAAAATCTGTCATTTTGACATGATTCAGAAGTATAATAAAGTAAATTAACACCCTCGTATAAGCCAAATCAAAATATTGCATTTTTACGTGAAGTATAATAAATAGTATTACATACCAAGTGTGCAAGCTTAAATAAAAAAGTAATAAAGATGAGCGTAATCAGTATCAAATCTTTGCATCTTCACTGCAATTCAATACCTTTATAATTCTTATATTTTTTCTGTGTTTTCACAGAAATCGTCTTACACATGTATGAGAAATTTTACCAATAATTAAAATACGAAAAAAGGATCAAATTATAAGATACGCTAATAAGGTAACTATTATAGAACACGAGTGTTAGTGCAATTTAGTATAAGATAGTGACGATGGATTGCTGCTTAAAGTCAAGCGGCAAAGTTAATTTTTATTTAGGACGGGAACATATGTTAATGTGATATGCATAATAAACCCTGCTTTGTACTAGACCGACTTGCTGGGATGGATTAACAACTTGCTCTCTCACAAGGCAAAAGTCCGTAGGAAGACATCAGATGCGGATCCGGGATTTTGAAAAAGGGGGTGGGACCAGGGCCCTTATTAGGCAATGTTTGGAGTGGGACATGTAAAACATTTTCATTAACCATAAAAGTAGCTCCATAAGGAGGATTCGGGTAAAATCCGCCGCTTCACACGTCACCCTAGTCGGACACCTTATTGTAATTCCGAGCCGACCAGTCTTTTCTCTTACTCCTTAATGCTGCGTGCTCAGCGTAGTCGCAGCAAGTGTCACTTTTAAAGTTTTTGTTTTGACCAAGCCGGGTTTCGATCCCATGACCTCCTGCACTCGATGCAAACATGCTACCACGACACCACTGAAAGTTGTTCTTGTTATTGTTATGCCCCACCTACGATAGTAGAGGGACATTATGTTTCTTGGTCTGTGCGTCTTTTCGTCCGTCCGTCCGCCCGTCTGTCCCGCTTCAGGTTAAAGTTGTTGGTCAAGGTAGTTTTTGATGAAGTTGAAGTCCAATCAACTTTTTTGTCATATAGCTCTTCAACTGTTTCGGTACTTATGTATCCCTCGGATTTCAAATGTTTGGCTTTGAGCGTTCCTGATGAAGGTAAATCCAGAAAAGCGCTTCGGACGCATGAAATTATTTAACGTGTTGTTTTCAATTTTTTGAAACTTCGTACACATGTTCCCTATGATTTGATCTTTCTAATTTAGATACCAAATTAGATTTTTGACCCAAATTTCACGGTCCACTGTATATAGAAAATGATAGTGCAATGGGGCATCCGTGTACTATGGATACATTCTTGTTGAATATAATTCATTGCTTCTAGATATTGATTTTTTCATCGGCAACAGACTTATAAAGATTTCTTTTCAAATGGTATGCCCCCGCCGTAGCGGAGGCGGCAATAAGTTTTTTTATCCTTGTCTGTCTGTACTTCTTTAAGAACGTCCCAAATTGGTTTCCGTTCTCTAACATAAGTTTCCCTTAACCAAATGTTATGAAACTTATACACAATGCATATTCCCACAAAACACAGATCAAGTTTGAATTATGGTGGCGTCACTTTTGCCATTCTTGAGTTATGCCCCTTTACAAATGGAAAAATTGCTGAATTTTTTGTTTCCGTTCTCTAACTTTAGTTTGCCTCACTTAAATGTTATGAAACTTATACACAATGCTTATTACCGCAAAACATAGACCAAGGTTAAATTTTGGTGGCATCATTTTAACCGTTCTAGAGTTATGCCCCTTTACAAATGGAAAAATTGCTAATTGTTTTGTTTCCGTTCTGTAACTTTAGTTTGCCTCAACCAAACTTTATGGAACTAATACACAATGTTTATTATTACAAAACACAGACCAAGTTTGAATATTGGTGGCGTCACTTTTGCCGTTCTTGAGTTATGCCCTTTTACAAATGGAAAAAATGCTTATTTTTTTGTTTCCGTTCTCTAACTTTAGTTTTCCTCAACCAAATGTTATGAAACTTATACACAATGCTTATTACTACAAAACACGGATCAAGTTTGAACTTTGGTGGCGTCATTTTTTACCATTCTAGAGTTATGCCCCTTTACAAATGGAAAAATTGCTGGATTTTTTGTTTCGGTTGTCTAACTTAAGTTTTCCTCAACTAAATGTTATGAAACGTATACACAATGCTAATTACCACAAAACTCAGAGCAAGTACAAATTTTGGTAGCGTCACTTTTACAGTTCTTGAGTTGTGTCCCTTTATAACATTATATGCAAGCGGGACAGCATCTGTGTCCATTCCCATTTATATAGTTTATTTTTTTAGAATGCATTTCTTAAAGGTTTGATTTTTAGCGGAAAAAACAAATTCGGTGACCTTGTTCAATTTCTACTGTAACGTCACCACAACTTCTATACTCTATAACGCTATTATACCATACAGTGTCGTAAAAAAAATCGTGAGCGTGAACTATTCCTAACTATTGCCAATTCTCAAGCGTAATCAATTGATGAGGAAATAGACTTACTAGTTTTTAAGGACATTTCTGCTGCCAATACAAAAACGCAAATGTAAATATACAGCAAGTGAAAGAAAGTTACTGTATAGACTGTAACTCCATCTTTTCTAAATTGGACAGGGTTTCACATCTATTTTTAAATGTTTGTATTGTCCTAATTTTTATGAATCAAATATCGCGTTTGAAATTGTCCCGAAGAACACAGTGTTGACAGAATGATTCTCATGATACATATTCTAAAACTGAACTTATAGTTTGCGCAAACCTCCTCAAAATTTGTTGTATACTCAGATATCAGAATGTCTTTAAAGGTGCTCGTACTCTTTCTAAATGATATCAAAATTGCCCTATGCAGGTACAATCTTCTCATTTTATAGATATCAACGTCAGAATGACGATAACAGAAAGTATTGAGACATTCAATGCAGTTAAACCTGTAACGATATACATATAGCAGGCTTATTTATACGTAAGGGAGCTACCATTTGACTTTAATTGGGGGGAAAGGGGGCAGGATGAAAAATGTTGTCCTGCATTTTATTATAATTGTAATCTCTGTCCTGCCTTTTTCTTTTTTGTTTTTCCCTTTATTCGGTCCTGACGTTTTTTTTTCAAATTTCATCCCAGCCCCCCCCTCTCCTCCCCTAAAAATGAAATGGAAGCTTCCTTATAATATACACATCACGTCACACAGTCTGGTACATGTAGCAATCTTTTGTATCAACGATTTATCTATTTACAGGAAAGGAAAAGAACTTCTACCCAAGGCATAATATATTTACAGGAAAGAAAAAGATGACTTCTACTCAAGGCATGATACATTTATAGGAAAGGAAAAGAAGACTTCTACTCAAGGCATGATATATTTACAGGAAAGGAAAAGAAGACTTCTACTCAAGGCATGATATATTTACAGGAAAGGAAAAGAAGACTTCAACTTAAGGCATGATCTATTACTGCTGTATAAAGACACCAAATAAAGGACAGAGCTTATTTTCTATTTAATCTGTATGGTTTGAATTATAATATTTGCTGTAAATGTTGAACAGTTGAAATTAAACCACATTCTGCAAGATTATAAACTCACTTCAAATGTGTCAATTTTTTTCATGGTCTCCCATAGGGTATAATTTTTTATACGACCGCAAAGAATTTTGTGGTCGTATATTGGTATGACGTTGGCGTCGTCGTCGTCGTCGTCGTCGTCGTCGTCGTCGTCGGCGTCCGAAGACACATTGGTTTTCGCACTCTAACTTTAGTTTAAGTGAATGGATCTCTATGAAATTTTACCATAAGGTTCAAAACCACAAAAGGAAGGTTGGGATTGATTTTGGGGGTTATGGTACCAACAGTTAAGGAATTAGGGGCCAAAAAGGAGCCAAAAATAAGCATTGTTGTAACTTCCAGACATAACTTGTGTGTTAGTGTATGGATCTCTCTGACATTGTACCACAAGGTTTCATATCACAAAGGGAATGCTGGGATTGATTGTAGGAATTAGGGGCCAAAAAAGGGGCAAAAACAAGCATTGTTCTAGTTTCATGACAATAACTTGTGTGTAAGTGTATTGACCTTTATGAAATTGTACTACAAGGTTCCATATCACACAGGGAAAGCTGGAATTGAGTTTGGAGGTAATTGCCCAAAACGTTTAGGAATAAGGGGCCAAAAAGGGGCCAAAAATAAGCATTTTTCTAGTTTCCAGGCAATAACTTGTGTTCAAGTGTATGGATCTCTCTGAAATTGTACTGCAAGGTACCATACCACAAAGGGAAGGCTGGGATTGATTTTGGGGGTAATTGCCCCAAAATTTTAGGAATTAGGGGCCAAAAAGGGGCAAAAAACAAGCACTTTTCTAGTTTCAGGACAATAACTTGTGTGTAAGTGTATGGATCTTTATGAAATTGTACTACAAGGTTCCATATCACAAAGGGAAAGCTGGGTTTGAGTTTGGGGGTAATTGCCTTAAACAGTTCGAAATTTGGGGCCAAAAAGGGGCAAAAAAACAAGCATTTTTTCTAATTTCCAGACAATAACTTGTGTTCATGTGTATGGATCTCTCTGAAATTGTACTGCAAGGTACCATACCACAAAGGGAAGGCTGGGATTGATTTTGGGGGTAATTGCCCCAAAATTTTAGGAATTAGGGGCCAAAAAGGGGCAAAAAACAAGCACTTTTCTAGTTTCAGGACAATAACTTGTGTGTAAGTGTATGGATCTTTATGAAATTGTACTACAAGGTTCCATATTACAAAGGGAAAGCTGGGTTTGAGTTTGGGGGTAATTGCCTTAAACAGTTCGAAATTTGGGGCCAAAAAGGGGCAAAAAAAAAAGCATTTTTTCTAATTTCCAGACAATAACTTGTGTTCATGTGTATGGATCTCTCTGAAATTGTACTGCAAGGTACCATACCACAAAGGGAAGGCTGGGATTGAGTTTGGGGGTAATGATTCATAAGGGGGTTCAAAACATTTTTTGGGGAAGAGGATTTTTTTTCCTTTTTTTTTCTTTAAAATTTTCCATTTTAAATTGGTTATTTCTGATTTATATATAAAAGCAAATAATAATGATATGGTTTGAATAGGTAAATTAACATTTTTTATGTTCTTAGACCACATTCATTCTGTGTCAGAAACCTATGCTGTGTCAAATATTTAATTACAATCCAAATTCAGTGCTGTATCAAGCTTGAATGTTGTGTCCATACTTGCCCCAACTGTTCAGGGTTCGACCTCTGCGGTCGTATTAAGCTGCGCCCAGCAGGGAGCATTTTATTTCAAACGGGCTGGGAAATTCACAAGATTACAAGATAAATTGATTGATTGATTGATTGGTTGTTGTTTAACGCCACTTTCAACACTACTGTGCTATTTCGTGGCGGTCATTTTTATTGATGGAGGAAGCCGGATTGCCCGAAGAAAACCACGAACCTTCGATAGGAAAACTGACAATCATGGGCCTAGTCAATTAAGATTGGAGTCGAGCGCACCTTGCACGAGCGGAATTCGAATTCATAATCTCAGCGTTGACTGGCTAGTGATACAGTAATTGGACTACTTGGAGCACTTGGCCACCGAGGCCCCGACAGATTAAAACATACGAGTTAATTTATAGCTATTCATAAATAAGGGGAAGGTATGATTGTCAATGAGACAACTATTCCTCAAAGATCATTTTAAGTGGTTTTTAACAATTAACGGCAACCTTACGGCCTTCAACATGAGAAAAACAATACTGTTTAATCGCCTATTAAAGGCCCCGATATACATGATTACAGTTAAACAAGAGTTTGTGAGGAAATTAGCCCATTTCCTATACTGTATCATCTCTATCTCTGATGTTTGTTGTTTAATTTATCAGTGTGAATTTTTCCCCAGCCAATGATTCCTTTCAATTGTGTTATCTGGAAAGGTTTCACCACAGTGACTCTTTTCTACTCTTACAGTATCTGTTAGATGACATATTTTTCGCTGTTGCATACAACGGAATGTGCAATCATTGTGCAATGCATGAGTATTTTCTTCAAGCCTGTGAACTTATTTTGGTTATCATCTCTGTGGGATTAATTCCCCAGTCTATAGATAACTATTTGGTTAAAATCTTTGTGAAAAAATTTCCCCAGTCTAAATATTTTTTTTTTGGTTATCAACTGTGTAAGGAAATTTCCCCATTCTATTGATTTCGGTATCGTTCCCATCTTTTTGGGTAAATTTCCCCAGTCTATTGAATTATTTTTGGTTATGAAATTTTAGTGATTTTGTTTTCGTTATCAATTTTTTTGGGAAATTTCCCCAGACTTTTGATTTCTTTTTGGTTATCAACTTTGTAGGGAAAGTTCCCCATTTTAGTGATTTCGTTTTCGTTATCATCTTTTTGGGGAAATTTCCTCATTCTATTGACTTCTTGTTGGTTTTCATCTTTTTGGGGAGATTTCCCCATTCTATTGATTTCTTGTTGGTTATCATCTTTTTGGGGAAATTTCCCCATTCTATTGATTTCTTGTTGGTTATCATCTTTTTGGGGAGATTTCCCCATTCTATTGACTTCTTGTTGGTTATCGTCTTTTTGGGGAAATTTCCCTATTCTATTGATTTCTTGTTGGTTATCATCTTTTTGGGGAGATTTCCCCATTCTATTGACTTCTTGTTGGTTATCGTCGTTTTTGGGGAAATTTTACCATTCTATTGATTTCTTTTTAGTTTTCATCATTTTGGGGAGATTTTATCATTCTATTGATTTCTTTTTCGTTAACATCGTTTTAGGGAAATTTCCCCATTCTATTGATTTGTTGTTGGTCATCATCTTTTTGGGGAAATTTCCCAAATTATTGATATCTGATTGGTTATCAACTTTAAGGGGAAATTTCCCCAATACTTGTTAACAAATAATTTCTACGTTTCTTGTATATGTAAAGTAAAACGTGTTTATTTCTTGAGATTGTTCTCCAAGTTTTGTTGTGTAGTGTTATTTGATACCATCATCAAATATATGTGTTACAATCATGCTAGTTAAATGTTTGTTGGAATATTTTGTTCACACAAATAGAAAACATTGAAAAAAGAGAATAAAATAGAAATTCTCTTTTTCAAATAGATTGCGTTATATATTAAAATCCATCGGGTCCAGGACCAATTGAGTATAACTTTGATTTCAGTCAGGGCAAGTCCAATTAGTGTGATTGGAGTTACATATTCAATATCCTCACATCGTGCTGTACCATAAGTAATAATATTAAAATCAATCGGGGCCCAGGACCAATCCAGGATATCTTATTATAGTCCTTTGTAAATTACTCTCAGTGCATGCATATAGAAAACTGAGTTAAATACAAAAGATTGTAATTAAATTGAAAAGAAAAATTGTAATTGATTCCTTATACTTAGAAGATGAAACCCAAGAAGAAAAAGCTCGCGTGTTTAAAAAAAAACCCGAAAAAAATACTATAATGTGCAAATTATAAAGCTATATAGATGATTTCAAGATCAAGAACTTAAATTACCCGTGACATTTTTTTTTGTGTTACCTACTTGAATTTCTACATTAACGCATTCAGGCTTTTCAGTAATACTGTTATCCGCTTATACTGTTTGTCAAGCAATCTCAAATCGGAATGTTTTGCATAGCATATACACCGCTATATATAATGTTATATTCGTAACTGCAGTAAGGTACATCAAAGATCGCGGACGATTTTTCTGGTCAATATTTCTTTCATCAATTATGTTAGATGTGTATGAAATGGTTTTTATGAATATTCAGATTCGACAGATTAATTGATTGAAGAAAAAAACTTACCTCAAATTCTGTAAAAAGTTGTTCCAGTGCATCCTGCATTTCCACAAGTTGTCACAATTTATCTAAACCAAGAGTTCATTCAGGGTTTCGTGTATTGCTGTTATACAAATTAATGTAGTAAAACTCTATGACTTTAGGGACCAAACATTTGTAAGTTCCTCATTATATCTTGTTATCCATTACCCATAAATTGTTTGTCAAGATTTGATTAAATTCCAAGCAGTCTCAAACGTTTCGGCACTTTCAAAACACATCCACAAGTATGGGCATATGGTCTACTCTCTAAACCTGTCGGATTGATTGATTGATTGTTGGTTGCTTAACGTCCAGTGGCAAATATTTCATGCATATTCAGGACGAGAACAAGTTCACAATAAATACAATAGGTAGGTTCTGTAATAGATTAAGGGATTAAGGTCGGAGAAATTTAGACAGCCACGGATAATGAGGGTATATTGGATAGGGACAGAAATTTAGCCTAGCAACAGGTCACCTACGGACCCCTCAAAGAGTTGTTGCAAGGGTTCTTAACGTGCAAAGAGCGTGGCACTCTCTTTACACGAGGCATCGGATTTAACGTCCCCATTCTGACCGGACGTGGCTGCAAATTTGTACATCCCGCACAGCCAAACGGACGCCCCACTTTGACGAGGGTTTTACCGCCGGTCGGAGGAAGACCAATGGTGACCATACTTCTATTCCCCAGTCACCCTTGGGGACTAAACCTGTCGGAACAGTAAACTCAACAAGTATGCATTCAAATGCCGTTGTCAAGGATTTCTACAAAGCTTTTTATGTAATTGCATACCTCCGATGATGGTGTATCTATCAAACATCATTGATGGTGGAAGATTTTATTACAGGTCAAATTACTTCTTCTGCTCTATAAGTATGATGTTTCTCTCATTTAAGCAATCACTTAAGTACGATCATTAAATTTAATGGTGGATAAACCTGGATGTATAGCTAGCTTAACCTCTCACTTGTGTAAAAGTCGAAAAATTCCATTAAATTGACAACGCTCTGGTTTTTTAGTTCTGTTATACCTTATTACATTTCCCCCCATATATCATTCTCGTTGTCTAAATTAACGTCTTCAGGTGCAATGTTTTGTAACTTATGAGGAGTATCATTAAAGCTTTTTGATAAATTTTGCAAATTGTTAATATATCTGTATGTTTTGTTCTTAGTGAATAACCGAAACATTTTATTTGTTTATGGTTTGTAAGATCCTTTCAGCATTATTTGCGTGAAGTTAATTTTGAGCCGAAAAATGGCGGGCACCATTACTTTTAAATTAAGAGTTTCTTTTCTGCTGGAAATTCTTGTCCCTTATCCGTACGATTTTTTCCCCGGTTTTACTCAGTATAATTCTTTTGAAATACAGAGGCGATCTTATCACCTGTTTTATTTTCAAAATATTTATCCTGGAATAAGAAAATCCTTAGTTTGTTAAAAATTATTAAGTTTTGTCAACAGGAAATTTATTAAAATGACCATATAATTGATATTCATGTCACACCAAAGTGCTGACTAATGGGCTGGTGATACCCTCGGGGACGAAACGTCCACCAGCAGTGGCATGGACACAGTAGTGTAAATAGTTATCAAAAGTACCAGCATTATAATTTGATACGCCAGACGCGCGTTTCGTTTACATAAGACTCATAAGTGACACTCAGATCAAAATAGATATACAGCCAAACAAATGCTAATTTGAAGAGCATTGGTGACCCAAAATTCCAAAAAATTGTGCCAAATAGCTAATAAGGCTAAGGTAATCTATTCCTAGGATAAGCAAATCCTTAGTTTTTCACAAATGACCTCCAATACATTTGTAACAGTGTCTTATGCATCCCGTCAATGTGTTTGTATTATCTTTCATTTTTGCTGGTGTTTTGTATATGCGACTTTTTGTGTTTCATTGGTTCTTATGACGTTACTTTGTAACCCCCAAGGGTGACTGGGGAATAGAGGTATGGTCACCATTGGTCTTCCTCCGACCGGCAGTAAAACCCTTGCTAAAGTTAGGCGTCCGTTTGGCTGTGCGGGATGTACAAATTTGCAGCCACGTCCGGTCAGAATGGGGACGTTAAATCCGATGCCTCGTGTAAAGAGAGTGCCACGCTCTTTGCACGTTAAGAACCCTTGCAACAACTCTTTGAGGGGTCCGTAGGTGACCTGTTGCAAGGCTAAATTTCTGTCCCTATCCAAAATACCCTCATTTCCCGTGGCAGCCTAAATTTCTCCGACCTTAATCCCGGAAGCCCCTTTTACAGAACCTACCTATTGTATTTATTGTTAATTTGTTTTCGTCCTGAATATGCATGAAATATTTGCCACTGGACGTTAAGCAACCAACAATCAATCGTTACTCTGTACTTCAAAAGATCCCGTCATTATGTTATTGTTCTATTATAAGTCATTATGTTATAGTTCTATTTAAGAAATAATTCATGGGGGCTTGAATTTATCGTGATTTTACCACGGGTTGGCCCTTCATGACAAATATTTTACCCTGAGCGATATATCGTGATTTTACCACGGGTTGTCCCTTTATGCCGATATTTTACCCCTCGCTACGGGTTGGCCTTTTATGACAAATATTTTACCCTGAGCGATAGCGAGTGGTAAAATGTCGGCATAAAGGGACAACCCGTGGTAAAATCACGATATATTCAAGCCCCCATGAATTATTTCGATTCTAATAGGACAAATACGGCAAATGTTTTGGATCGAAGCGCTCTAGATGAAGGCATTATTTGCCGTTCCCATAAATAAACGCACTATTAAATTGACGTAAAAGACCGGAGCAAACTAAATAAATGACATGCTTAAGCTATTTACAATAACATATTTAGATAGGTTTTGATGAATCTAAATGATAATTGTACTTAAATGTCTAATATGTAAACAAAAAAATGGCTTATATAACACATTTTAGCATCGTTTGTTTACGTTTCCTTGTTGTGATGATTTTCGGTTTTACAAGCGTGTATGTTCCCGTAAAATGGTTATGTTCTTACGTCATCGTTCTATGACGTCGGGTAGCTCATTCATAAAAAAAGCAGATGACGCGGGAATACGATCGGAACAGCCCAAACAATATATTCATATTTTACCACGGGTGTGTACTTAAAGCGTTTGAAGAACGTCATGTTAGAATATAAATTAGAAAATACGTTGAACGACGAACGACAAAATTATTTTAATCGGGTAGAGGTATTAACCATTTGTGGATTCTTAGAAATTTTAAAGAACTTTTGGACAATTTCAAATCTCGGACTATTTCTGAAATTATAAAATTGTTTTGTATAAACATTGAACGACAAAATTTTCCTATGTGACGTATACATATTCTGACGTCAGACACGCGAAGCAACGAATGTGTTTTTAATTTGATAGATGCTTTTGTACTTATTTGTAAAATTGTTCCTTTTAAAATTGCAACACAGTGATGACTGCTGTACCCATATTTTGACTATTTTATTTATTATGTCTGTTTTGTTCACACATCGTTGTAAATATAACGGAATTTGATAAGACTGTCGTACAAGTGAGAGGTTTAGCGCTATAAAACCAGGTTCAATCCACCATTTTCTACATTTGAAAATGCCTATACCAAGCCATGAATATGACAGTTGTTGTCCATTCGATTTTGATGTGTTTTGTCATTTGATTTTGCATTGTGATTAGGGACTTTCCGATTAAATTTTCCTCGGAGTTCAGTATTTTTGTGATTTTACTTTTTTTCCCATACACAAGGTCTACCCCCTGAAATCTATCACATTTTACAGAATATTGTACAAGTTGTAACCTAAAATCGACCGCTTTTTAATTTAAGGGGGTACCGTACACCTAAGAAGAGATAACTCTTACTGAAATTTTGAGTATTTTTTACTGAAAGAATATTACTTTAAAAACAGGAATCGTTTTACTAAATTAAGGTTTTAAAGTGACCATATTTTGTAAATTGAAGATGAGGTACATTACCGACAGAGCGAGGGATGTATGGCCAGTCAAGGTCGTGAAAAACTCGCATCATCATATTTTGTGAAAAGTATTTTGTACTTATTACAAATAGGCCTACCTCCAAACCACGGAGCATTCACAAGTTATAATAGAGAATGTATGACATTGTCACCAATAATAGATAAATTAGGTCATTTTAAAGTAAATTAACTGAAAGGTCACTAAAGGAAAACAGTTACTGAATTGAATGATTTGTGAATAGAATTGTATTAAAATACGTAATTGATTCAACAATGAATATTTAACATATATATATACATAAAATCATGACTATTAATTCAATGAAACACATGCTATTGTCTGTCATTAGTGCTCTTCATTGCGCAACATAATGGCTAGATGTTTGACCTATCTATCCTCTTAGGGCAGTCTTTATTTGAGGTTGGATATTCCCCATGCAAATTTATACATTTGGGAGGTTTATTACAATTTGTTGTGATATGTGATCCACCACATCTGACGCATATTTCTTTGTCCGTAAATTCATTTTGCATGTGACCGTAACCTTGACACTTTAAACACTTTATACGATCTAAAGCCAAGATTAACTCTTTCTGGTAGTTCCGGAATATTGAAATATGAGTTTAAAGTGGAAGAACGTACCTTCTCTCTCTCTTTACTTTATCATAGTAAACCATTTATTTAACTTTGTAAACATCATATACCTCCAGGGCTTCCTGAACCTGTTCAGTACATAAATCAGTTGCTCTATAAATACACCCGACAGAAGTAGACATAATTTGGGAATATTTACTGATTTCCCACTCATCTAATTTGTTGAGCTTTTTTAACTCATTAAATCGAGTAATGTCATACCACTCTACAAATAAATTACCTGTTTTTGTATCATTTAATTTTGTAATTATACCAACAGATTTGTTAAACATTTTTTTTTGTATTAAAACTGTTTTTTAGGCCCAGTTTAATTTCTGTATTAGTACTAGTAAAAATTCAGATCACAGTTTTTGTCACCTCTAACCTCCTTCTAGTAAGAGCTTTTTTAACAGTACTTTGCAAACTTTCACTGTAACTTTTAAACCAGGAGATATGTTAATCTTCCTTTTTTATGACGTTGTGTTTGCCAGTTATGGGCTTCTTCATTTTCGGACTTACTGACTTCACTGTCAGTACCCGACCTAAAACCTGAAGAATCCACATCAGAGTTTAAACTTTTCTGTTACTAACATAAGTTGATTCTTGCAAAATATAATTCAATTATTTATAGAAAAATTGCCGATTTTAGGCTATATCCAGTAATATTATCTTTGAAAAAAATGACCTATTTAAAGTAACATCTAATGCAATTTTCAATAAAAGGGTGAAAATTACTGTAAAATGTAGTAAAATTATCAATAAGACAGCGGCAGCTTTTGCTGTCAAATCTAAAACAATAATCTATAAAATATGGTCGATTTAAGGTTACATCTGATACATTTATCAAAATGACTTTATGCGAGCAACAACAAGATGATTTTCTGCCCTTAAAACTCCTATACCCCACTCAGTTATGTGCAGAGGTACTACAACCGCAAATACCAGCCCTGAATTTTAATGTAGCACAAAATTCTTAAAAGAAAAGGCTGTGCCACTTTTTGAAAAGTATTACACATAGTTTCATCCTGTAAAATCTGCCAGAGTAATATTTTTTACCATCTTTTACAATTCTTACAATTATTTTCACTCAAGTATTTTTTCATGCAGTTTTTGAAGAATAATTTGTGTATAATCATCTGACTGTAGTTCCATCAAAGCACGTGCAAATTGACAGTTTGCAACAGGTTTGAAGTTTTTCCAAATTTTTCTTTCGTATACCCCCCAAGGGTGACTGGGGAATAGAAGTATGGTCACCATTGGTCTTCCTCCGACAGGCAGTAAAACCCTTGCTAAAGTGGGGCGTCCGTTTGGCTGTGCGGGATGTACAAATTTGCAGCCACTTCCGGTCAGAATGGGGACGTTAAATCCGATGCCTGTGTAAAGAGAATGCCACGCTCTTTGCACGTTAAGAACCCTTGCAACAACTCTTTGAGGGGTCCGTAGGTGACCTGTTGCAAGGCAAAATTTCTGTCCCTATCCAATACCCTCATTTCCCGTGGCAGTCTAAATTTCTCCGACCTTTATCCCGGACGTCCCTCTTACAGAACCTACCTATTGTATTTATTGTTAATTTGTTCTCATCCTGAATATGCATGAAATATTTGCCACTGGACGTTAAGCAACCAACAATCAATCAATCAATCAATCTTTCGTATACTATTTGTAAGTTATTCTCGATATGGACAATTTCAAAAACCTAGCTTTTACCGGTAAGAGTTTTAGAATAGGAATGGATTCCTTCTCCCGAAATTTTCGTAATAGAATCGGTTTATTGATAAAACCAAATGTCAATAGAAAGAAGAGGGCACTTCGAGATAAGTGTTCATTTCAACTTTGTGACTGTGTTGAATATGAACTGCCAGTGGAAGGGATCACTTGTACAATTATACCAGCGACCCCCTTAAAAGAACATTGTGCATTTCTTCCACGGAAAAAACATCAATTAAAATCTATAGAGGCACTTTTAAGGAATAGTTATTGCTTCTTGCGGGTGTCTCTGACTTTGTTTCTTGTTGCAGTGTCTTAGTTTCGCATCCTGTATCCTGGTTACTGCATCCTTGATTTTTTAAGGGCAGGCGCCGTTTTTCAACCTTATCTGTGGCAATAATGGTCCAAATAATGGCCGGTGCCTTCCATTCCTCATGAAATTCAAAAACACTTTAAGAACCCATGATCAAACCTGTCGTGGGGCAGATAAAGTATATTTCCTACAAAAAAAAATATCATTCTTTCATTTCAATTTAACAATTGTATTATTCCACATTTTGTGTAATATTTATTTATTTTGTAAATGTTGCAAATTACCGGTCCGCAGAATAAAAACTTTGCAGAAGATATAGTAACACACATGTTACTTTGCCTACAATTGTGAGCACAGCCAATGTATACAAATAATCATGAGAAAAAATGTCTTCTCTTCTTCGTATTTTCTTAAATATTTAGAAATAACTCTCTGTACCATGGCAGTCATTCAGTCCTTCAACTGCTTGAAAAATCATTTTGAAAATGTCGAAAACAAATCAGATCATTTTAATTTGTTAACAATTACAGGAATGTCAAAGTTACAAATGTTATATCCTAGTATAATTTGCAGGTTCTGTTCCTTTAAAAAATGTATAAAATCAAGTAGGGCTTTTATGTAGTGACACAGATTCAGCTATTTCACGTCGAACATACATTTTATTTGTTCAATAGCTGTATGTTAGTTAAACCAGTAATCTTACTAGCCTCGATCTGAATGTCAACTCTTGGGATAACATATCTGTAAAAACTATTTGATTTTGACGTAGCTGCTATCTGAATGATGTTGCAATTCCTGACCAAGCCTGTTGTTTCTAAATCGAAAAGCACTTTGCATTCTGTGCCATCCAGATTCAAAGGAAGTGGAATTTCTGTAATTTGCTCAGGGTCCTGTTGAAAATTATATTCCATTTGAGATCCACATGTTTTTCCTTCGCTTACCATATGTTTACGCTCATTCTTATTGCGGTTTTCTTCTTTAGCTGCTTCAAAACAACAGGATGTTTTTAACAAGAAGGTCAATAAAACGCTTGTAATATATGGCGTATTTTGAAAACGCTATATTGACGTAATTAAATTCAGAATTTCAGACCCCAAGGGTGACTGGGGAATAGAAGTATGGTCACCATTGGTCTTCCTCCGACCGGCAGTAAAACCCTTGCTAAAGTGGGGCGTCCGTTTGGCTGTGCGGGATGTACAAATTTGCAGCCACGTCCGGTCAGAATGGGGACGTTAAATCCAATTCCTCGTGTAAAGAGAGTGCCACGCTCTTTGCACGTAAGGAACCCTTGCAACAACTCTTTGAGGGGTCCGTAGGTGACCTGTTGCAAGGCTAAATTTCTGTCCTTATCCAATATACCCTTGTATTTATTGTGAACTTGTTCTCGTCCTGAACATGCATGAAATATTTGCCACTGGACGTTAAGCAACCAACAATCAATCATTCAATCAAAACCAAAAGCTTGTCTCCATATCAAATTGTTTTCATGGCGAGTGTCTTGCAAGAAGAAAGTTCTTGTCTCGGACGCAGCCCCTGTTTTTTCGTTGTCCATGTTTCTTATTTATTTTTAGTTTTCAGAGTTATTTGTCTTATTGTTTGTCGTATCTTGTTTTATCTGTTTCCGGGTTTGTCCTTTGTTCATTGATCGCCCTTCTGTATTCTCTAAGGGTTGCATTCCTTTTGTCATTTAGTAATTTTGGTTAAAACTTGATCATGAGTTTTATTTTATTTAAGACTTTTTAGCAAATTTTTACAACTCAACTAGTACTTTATATGGTATCCCAGTTAGGAGCTAAATCAAGTTGTAATACAAATGTGTTATAAAAACTTACTTTCAATGATATTCAGCCCCCTCTTGACTTAATTTGAAAAAAAAACATATAGCTTACTGTTCGTTGTGAGCCAAGGCTCCGTGTTGAAGACCGTACTGTTACCTATAATGGTTTACTTTTATAAATTTTGACTTGGATGGAGACTTGTCTCATTGGCACTCATACCACATCTTCTTATATCTATATAATTTACAGGTATAAAAGATTAAAATTCTGCAAGCCGAAACACCAAAAAAACATAACAAAAAAAAAAAAAAAACCAGCAGCCACATACTAGTACTTAACTATGTGAATTACATTTTTGCTTTAACCTACATATTTGTCTTTTGATGTTGTCCCTAAAATCTAAAGTCTTACACTGTATCTATACATTTTGCTATGAGACCAAATTACTGTCAAAAAATTATTAAAACAGAACTTGCCTTTTCAATTTAAGAAAGGGTATTGGAAACGAGCAGAAAGCATGATTTTGCATCATTTGTTCTATAGCTTCTTGGGGCCTTCAGCAGTTCCCAATCCCTTCGAAAAAAAAAATTTAGCCTCGCTCCGCTCGGCGTAAAAAATGTTTGGCAATACTTTTAAAAGCCAAAATTTAAAAACATGTATGTATGCAATACATTTATACATGGTAAATGCAGTTGGGAATTCAGAAGATTCATTTCTGCAGAGGATGAAGATTAATTCTGATTAAATGGTATATAATGACTCGCCATACATGTATTATTTTAGGGAATTTAAAAATTGTATGTTTTCAAATATTATAAATCTAGTTTTGAAAATAAATAATCAGTCCCTTGGTTTAATGAAAATGAAAAATCTTGCTTCAACAGTGCAGAAATTAAATAATCTGTCCTCTTAGTTTTCAAAAATAAATAACCGATCCAAAACATATCCTCCTGCCCCCCACCCCCCACCAACCCACCCACCCAAGAATATCAAATGGTCGTCCCCTTAAAACATATACATGTATTAAATATATTAAGTGTAAGCAGATGTTTTCTGCTGCCTTTAGAGTATACCACTCATTTCTCATGTCTGTTATATAACGTTATTTCTATTGTGGAAAAATTCAGAATTGTGAAAGAATGTTTAGAAATTGTAGGGGTTTGTCAAAACATGCCCTACAAGTCTCGATAACCGCTTCTAATTTAGCCTATGACTGGAACACTTTTAAATTGCCCATGACTTATATAATGTTAGAGTCCCCCCAAGGGTGACTGGGGAATAGAAGTATGGTCACCATTGGTCTTCCTCCGACCGGCAGTAAAACCATTGCTAAAGTGGGGCGTCCGTTTGGCTGTGCGGGATGTACAAATTTGCAGCTACGTCCGGTCAGAATGGGGACGTTAAATCCGATGCCTCGTGTAAAGAGAGTTTCAAAAGGTGACCTGTTGCAAAGCTAAATTTCTGTCTCTATCCAATATATCCTCATTTCCCGTGGCAGTCTAAATTTCTCCGCCCTTAATCCCGGAAGCCCCTATTACAGAACCTACCTATTGTATTTATTGTTAATTTGTTCTCGTCCTGAATATACATGAAATATTTGCCACTGGACGTTAAGCAACCAACAATCAATCAATCAATAAATTCTATGGAGTGTCAACGTCAAATGTATATTTTCCAGAGGAAGGAGAAGGCTTTGAAGCAGAAGGAATTGTTTTTAAAGACATATATTAGTAGGTGTGGTTTATCTAAGAAACACAAGTCAGTGCAGTATGAAGTTGTTGTAGGGTGAAAGCAAGCACAAAGAAAGTTAAAATAGAAAAGGAATTGGCAGATGATGATGATGAGTTACTTGTTACATCTATGGAGGGTGTAGGTGGTATCAAAGAAGAAATTGTTGTTGGAGAGTCGGACAGTGGAAAGAAGGACAATATTGCTGTGGAGGATAGTATTGTAAAAAGGTTGAAGAAGATTTGTGTTTTGAGAAGGAAGGTGATGCATTTAAAGTTGAAGAGCAAATTGCGAAAGATGATTTGCAGGTAGATGTATGAAGTGTGTTTGAGCATTATTCTGATAAAAGTACATGTGATTAGATGTCTTGGATTATTGCCAATGAGACTTGAGTTCAAATTAAGTGGATATACGGAATTGAGAATTGTAGGCTACTGTCGTTTTTAGCAATAAGGGAAAATAAATGGGTTGTTTGACAATTTTACATCTTTTACAGTGAATGAAATAAATGGATAATGGTTCATTTGATACAGTTTAAAAATTGGTGCTAATTTATGTGTTCTTTACTTGTTACGATTCATTTGATAAAACATTGTTATGCCCCCGCCGTAGCGGAAGGGGCATTAAGTTTTACCCTTGTTTGTCTGTACGTACGTAAGAACGTATGGGGTATTTATTTTTGTAGGGGTTACACTTGTTGTTTATCTTCTCAGGTTATTAAAAGATCAGGGAAGCATTTTATTTAATTAGGTATTAGATGAATTTATTTTAAGGAGTGAATAAAGTTTTTAATGATTTTTGGGGAAAGATTTATTTTTTTAAGAGTTGTGCAAATGTTGTATTATATTGGAAAGAGAAACTTAACATTCAAACTCACAAGTCGTCAACCAAAAGGCTAAATTAAAATGAACTATAAAGTAATAAATTAAGTAGAACACAACAAAGAAAACTAAAGAATGAGGAGCATGAAGGGTGTGATCTTTAGAGTCAGTCACTTTGAGCAGATCTTGTTCTACATGTGGCACTGGTGTTGAGTGGTGCATATGTTGGTATACATTTTTAATAAGTATTCTATGATAGGTCACATTTAGTAAAAGGAGGTCTGATTTGTAGTTTTACATTAGGAACATTTAACGGATTATTTTTTGTGGAATTGAATATAAAAGCCAGTGAACTCTTGATGGTTTGAGTTAATTTCAACAGTGTAGCAGGCAAAAAATTGTGTTGGTTTGAACATGTTTTGATATTTTTTTGTCGAGCCTGCGACTTTTGTCGCAGAAAGCTTGACATAGGGATAGTGATCCGGCGGCGGCGGCGGCGGCGTTAGCTAACTTCTTAAAAGCTTTATATTTTAGAAGGTGGAAGGTCTGGATGCTTCACACTTTGTATATGTAAACATAAATAGACCTAATTCTTCTGTCTCTATTAATGCATATATATTTACTAATTTACATTTGCTTTTTATTGATTTTGCTTTTTTCTATTTTCTGGGGTTTTTTTTGTGCAATATAGAGACAGAAAGCAGTGCCCATTCAAAACAGGAGATTGCGGACAATTTGTTTGCGCTCATTTTTGTCGAGCCTGCGACTTTTGTCGCAGAAAGCTAGACATAGGGATAGTGATCCGGCGGCGGCGGCGTTAGCTAACTTCTTAAAAGCTTTATATTTTAGAAGGTGGAAGACCTGGATGCTTCATACTTTGTATATGGATGCCTCATGTTACGAAGTTTCCGTCAGTCACATTTCCAATGTCCTTGACCTCATTTTCATGGTTCAGTGACTACTTGAAAAAAAAGTTAAGATTTTTTGTAATGTTAGATTCTCTCTTATTATAAGTAATAGGATAACTATATTTGGTATGTGCGTACCTTGCAAGGTCCTCATGCCCGTCAGACAGTTTTCACTTGACCTCGACCTCATTTCATGGATCAGTGAACAAGGTTAAGTTTTGGTGGTCAAGTCCATATACTCAGATACTATAAGCAATAGGTCTAGTATATTCGGTGTATGGAAGGACTGTAAGGTGTACATGTCCAACTGGCAGGTGTCATCTGACCTTGACCTCATTGTCATGGTTCAGTGGTTATAGTTAAGTTTTTGTGTTTTAGTCTGTTTTTCTTATACTGTATCCCATAGGTCTACTATATTTGGTGTATGGAATGATTGTAAGATGTACATGTCTAGCGGGCAGGTGTCATCTGACCTTGACCTCATTTTCATGGTTCAGTGGTCAAAGTTAAGTTTTTGAGTTTTGGTCTTTTTTTCTAATACTATATGCAATATTTCAACTATATTTGGTATGTGCGTACCTTGCAAGGTCCTCATGCCCGTCACACAGTTTTCACTTGACCTCGACCTCATTTCATGGATCAATGAACAAGGTTAAGTTTTGGTGGTCAAGTCCACATCTCATATACTATAAGCAATAGGTCTAGTATATTCGGTGTATGGAAGGACTGTAAGGTGTACATGTCCAACTGGCAGGTGTCATCTGACCTTGACCTCATTTTCATGGTTCAGTGGTTATAGTTAAGTTTTTGTGTTTTGGTCCGTTTTTCTTATACTGTATGCCATAGGTCTACTATATTTGGTGTATGGAATGATTGTAAGGTGTACATGTCTAGCTGGTAGGTGTCTTCTGACCTTGACCTCATTTTCATGGTTCAGTGGTCAAAGTTAAGTTTTTGAGTTTTGGTCTTTTTTTTCTAATACTATATGCAATAGGTCATCTATATTTGGTGTATGGCAATATTTTATGATGTACCTGTCAGTCTTGCAGGTTTTATTTGACCTTGACCTCATTTTCACGGTTCATTGCTCAGTGTTAAGTTTTGTGTTTTGGTCTGTTTTTCTAATACTATAAGCAATAGGTCAACTATATTTGTTGTATGGAAGGATTGCAAGCTGTAGTACATGTCTGCCTGGCATTGTTCATCTGACCTTGACCTCATTTTCTTGGTTCATTGATCAATGTTTAGTTTTCTTGGTTAAGTCTGTATCTTAGAGACTAGAAACAATAGGTCAACTATATTTGGTGTATTGAATGATTGTAAGGTGTACATGTATTTCTTGTTTGGTTTATATGACCTTGACCTCATTTTCTTGGATCATGTTAAGTGTATGTGATAGTTGTAGTAAAGCTTTATATTTAGGACTATCAACATAATATCAATGATTAGTAAAGAAGGCGAGACAGTTCAGCGTGTGGACTCTTGTTTTGTATGGCCACAAACATTTTTTGATTTTCATTAAGGGGGGGGGGCTAGGATGAAATTAAAAAAAAAATGCAGGACATGAACTGTAAGCAACAAAGAAAGAAGGCAGTGCTTGATAGAGTGAAAATTATACGGCTGGACAGAGATTAGAACTAAATGCAGGTCAGCAATTTTCATCTTAGTTCCACCACCTTTCCCCTCCTCTCCCCCATAAAAATCAAATGGCAGCTCCCTAATGAAATGATGTCAAGTCAGCGTCGTCTGCGTTGTTTTTGGAAGACACATTTGGCTTCTGGACAATAACTTTAGTTTAAGTGAAAGGATCTCTATGAAATTTAACAAGTTGGTTCAATACCACAAAAGGAAGGTTGGGATTGATTTTAAGAGTTATGGTATCAACAGTTTAGAAAAAAGGGGCGAAAAAATAAACTTTTTTTTAGTTCCAGACAATAACTTGTGTGTAAGTTTTTGGATCTATGATATTGTACCATAATGTTCCATATCACAAAGGAAATGCTGGGATTGAGTTTGGGGGTAATTGCTCTAAACATGTAGGAAGTAGGGGCAAAAAACAAGCATTTTTTCTAGTTTCCAGACAATAACTTATGTTTAAGTCTTTGGATCTCTCTAAAATTGTACTACAAGGTTCTATACTATAAATGGAATGCTGTGATTGAGTTTGGGAGAACATTGTTTTAAAGGGGGTTTCAAAAATGTTAGGGGGGATTTTTTTAAGGGATTTATATTTTTTTTATTTTTCAAATTTCTTTGAAGTTGTTTATAACATGTGTACCTCTTTCTGAATTTAGTTTTAGTGAGATGTATTTTGAGCTATGATTATAGACTGTTAAGTCGCACGTTCCCAATCAGACATACAAAGAAATGTTATATAAATGGCCAATTTTAAAGGCTATGTTATTTTTAAACCAGCCAAGACCCTCTTTATACGTTTTTTGAAATGCTGTTGTGCAATGGTGTTCAAGGTATCTTGCCCTACTATCTGTAATATTACAGGAGTCAATGAAGCAAGGTTTGTTGGAGGAATAAATTCCTTTTTCAAATATTTTTCCAACTTATGTTCTGTTATTGACATAGTATATCAGTGAAAACAGAAGATATACAACATACGGGGTACACATGGTCAGTTATTAAAAAGTGCGTCATTGCAAATGACGGCCACTACAAACAAACAAAAAAAAGTCCGACTTCAATAGCCAAATTGTAAGTTCTTTTTATATAATCTAAAAAGGAAGGTTTATTAAACACCAATAAAACTCACTCTACAAGTGGTAAGAGTCAATTTATTTTGATTATGTAATGTTGTGTAGTGAACGTTATGGATTACGTCCCCTTTAAATATGCGGTTTTAAGCATATTTAAAATATTGACTTAATTAAAATTGAGAATGGAAATGGGGAATGTGTCAAAGAGACAACAACCCGACCATAGAACAGACAACAGCAGAAGGTCACCAACAGGTCTTCAATGCAGCGAGAAATTCCCGCACCCGGAGGCGTACTTCAGTTGGCCCCTAAACAAATATATATACTAGTTCAGTGATAATGAACGCCATACTAAACTCCAAATTGTACACAAGAAACTAAAATTAAAAACAATACAAGACTGACAAAGGCTAGAGGCTCCTGACTTGGGACAGGCGCAAAAATGCGGCGGGGTTAAACGATGTTTATGAGATCTCAACCCTCCCCCTATACCTCTAGCCAATGTAGAAAAGTAAACGCATAACAATACGCACATTAAAATTCAGTTCAAGAGAAGTCCGAGTCTGATGTCAGAAGATGTAACCAAAGAAAATAAACAAAATGACAATAATACATAAATAACAACAGACTACTAGCAGTTAACTGACATGCCAGCTCCAGACTTCAATTAAACTGATTGAAAGATTATGTCTTCATCATATGAATATCAGGCACAATCCTTCCCGTTAGGGGTTTAGTATCATACCATCATAACAGATATGAGAAGAACATAACCCGTGTCATGCCAACAACTGGTTTTTAAATAAATGTGTTTAGTGCCGATGCAAAGACCCTATAAGTGAATCAATATTAACGCCAAAATATGCAATCTTTAATGACCTGACAACAGTATCGTAACTATATCCCTTCTTAATAAGTCTATTTAAAGGTTTTGTTAGCTTCAGAGGTGAATACTGACATTTTTGTGCTTTATAAAGAATATTTTCCATAAAAAATTGGATGTGAAATACCTGAACGTATAAGAAGTCTGCATGTTGAGCTATATTTACGAATGATGTCCTTATACCGATGATAAAATTTAGTAAATGTTTTGACTAGTTTGTGATATCGAAAATTAATTAGTCTTTTTATGGATCTTCATGCTATTTAGAATTGAAAAAGCATGCATAGTACGAATTCATATGATCTGACCATACTTTGTTCATTGCCCTTATTCCAATTATATACAAGATACACTGTACATACTCCAAATTATATTAACACATTATTGGTTTCTGGAGGACAACAGGTTTGCTTTGACCAGATGTTTTAAAATTTTACCACAATGTACATTTTTAAATTGTAGTTAACATTTCTAGAGAAGATTTATGGCGTATCCCGCATTGTATTTTCCACTCAAAGTCTAGAAGTTGTTGGCGATGAAAGGCTAAAAAACGAGTGTCTTTAAATACATATCTTCACGTCAAATTAATAATGTAAGTAATATTGATAGAAAAATGCAACTGAAAATGGCTATTAATCAAGTATTTGATGTAGATTATTGGGAATTCGACCCCCGTTTACAGATGAAATACTATTGGCATTTGGACAGGATTTTGAACTGCACTAATGAAAGAGCCTTATTTATCATAGACTTTGTAGAAAAGTATATATATATATGATCATGATGCCTTTATTTTTTATCGATCATATGAAAATCATAAACCAATGTATATTTCCTGTCTTTTTAAGAGTTTAAGACATGCATTTGGACAACGCGGCGATTTAGAACCAATGCCAAGAAATGATGAGAAAGCAGAATGTGAAGATTTATTCCAGCATTTACTTATATGGTTTGATGGGAGTAATTGATGGTCTTCAATTTACATAAGAACAATAATGTCAGAAATCAGAGAATTTGAACAGCCTCTCCCTCTTTTAAACCTTCCAGAACTCACTGAAACTAATGTACATTTAAATAACAAAGTGGCTTTAGATATTTCTGGTTTCATTAAATCAAAAGGAATTCCACAGGACAAAATGTGTAAACGGTTCTGTCAAATTTCCTAAACAGTAATTTCAACCAAAATTTTTCGCTTAAAAACTCTTGTGAGTAAAAAGAGGGGAAATAAAAAAACAGAACTACTGAAGGAATTATTTAAAATTGACTTTTCCGAAAAACCTGCAGAAAATTTATCCATGAAAGGAAAACATGAACATAATATAGAGGAACATGAAAAAGAAATGAAAAATATTAAGAAAACAAATCAAAACTTATAATTTAGAGTATACAAACAAAGCAACACTATAAAGACATTGAGATACAATTAAAAAATGTTGAAACTACAAAAGGGCAGCTTATGTTGTGAAGCACAAATCATAAAAAATTACAAGAGACTGATAATTTAAAAAAGAGAAATCAGCCAAATTTGCAAAATTAGAAATAGATTTCCCTTCCATTCATACAAATTACAACAATATTTCGAAACAGGAAAATGTGAAAATTGCAACAATTGATAGATTAAAATCTGAATTGAATGAGTCGCAACAAACAGTTGACTATTTCCACGCCTTGTTACAGGATAGTAAGGACATAGATATTTCCGATGAGAAGTCGAGAGCATATACTCCGGAGTATAGGAATGTAGTATGAATGTGTCAGGATATAATGTAGCAACAGAAAATGTACATTCTGTTATAAATGAGAGTCCTAAGTTAGCAGGGAAAAGTTTAGCACAAACTCCAACTCGGAAGACTATTGACAACATTGTCACAGAAAAAATAGTTGTTAGTAACATTCAGGTAGGGCGAGAACTAGAGAAAACGAGCGTGACAATGAGCTCTGCCATCGCCGGTAGCAACTCCATCCTCACGGACTGTGTGAGCTCAGCTCCTAGGTATGTGAGCACTACCTCCTGGTTCTCCAGATAAAAAAGATCCCTTGCTTGAGCCACCGTGCTCGCAACTGATGTGCAAGTTATCAACTTCTTGGTGTTCTGGAATACCAGAACTACCAAAGATTCCCGGGAGGTGTGTGTTGCCACTGCCACTGGCTCCTCAACTGGTTGGGTGACCCTCCCCACAGATTTCCTCTCTTCCTCCTAGGGGGACTGGCTGTACCTCTGGTGTACTTGGCTGTACAGCAACAATAGTGCAAGATTCTGCATTCTTGAATGACAACTGGGCTATTTACCGGATTAAGTGAATATGCACTTAGTTGTTTCCATTTCAAAGCTGAGCATACTGCTCTTGTGTTGGTTTTTTGTTTGTTGTTTCTTTACATTTGTCTCCATCCTCCTGAGAACTTTTCCTTTGTGTTGGTGTTTTTTGTTGTTTCTTCACATATGTCTCCATCGTCCTGAGAACTTCTTTTAATAAAAATAAAAGCGTAGCGAAGAGAAGACTGGAAAAGTTTTCAATAGTATGCACTATTCAATTGAACAGCTTCATCAGCGCATGATACGCCCGTCGTTTTTAAATATAATAAAGTTCAATAACTTCTCAATGAACTCATGACATACTGAATGGAGGTTACCTTAATCGATATCAACTGAGTCAAAAAGAGTTTCATTAACATTTTTTCTTCACAAATGACAGTCAAGGTCAAATAAACTATGCTTAGTAAACAGGCGCATTCAATACTTAGTCCATATGCACATTGCAGTTATAATGTACTCAAAATATAATTGCCCTATTGCTGCAATATTACTTGAGAAACCGATACCATTACACGTTTTAAATGTTTTACATTGGTAGTTTTGGGGCCTTTCATTAGTTGACTATGCGGTAGGGGCTATGCTTATTGTTGAAGGCCGTACGGTAGTTGTTAGTTTCTGTGTCATTAAGTCTCTTTAGGAGAGTTGTCACTTTGGCAATCATACTACATTTTCTTTTTTATATTAACAATGATAATTTAACTTTAAGTTAACTGCTCGAATTTACCTGTACTAAGTGCACATCTATCACTCTTGATGATGTCTAATTCAACATAATGTAAAAAAAAACATATTTGGCTGTGTGACCGGATGAACAGCAAGCTTTAATGGTCTTCCTGAATCTTTAACTTCACCAAATAGTTCCTGCTGTTTTCTTTTCCAGACTGAGTTTTTACTACAGGCACTAAGTAGGCAGTTTGCATATAATGATATGTGCACAGTGAAAAAAACTGAACTCCAGCATGTTTTATAATGTTTAATGCCTTACATGATTTCTGACTGAAAATAAAATGGCACCAGATTAAAACTAAATTTCCAAACACATGGCATTGATTTGTTATTTTCGTAGTTGAAATCTCTGATTTTTGGCTGGTCCAATTTCTGCCGTTTTATCTGTCTATTGTTTGAGGGGAAACTTTTTGTCGTTCTTCGTGTTCTTCTCTACTGAAAGGGTTCACGCGTTAATGGCCTCCCGCTTTCAGTGGGTGCAATCACAGATTGCTTTGACAATATTGATGGCACCGTCTAAACCCATTTTTCAACACGCTTGACTTTTGAGTTGAAAATGAAATAAACGACCTTCAGTTCTTCTCAGGTCACGTGACTACTTTTACTTTTGATATAAACAAACACTGAAAATTAAATTTAGATTTTAATGATTAACACTACTACCGCTGCTTTGAAATCTTTTTTTGACAATATCAATTAAAACTTATTTAAAAATCATATGCTTTGTAACATATTTTTCTCGTAAAGTGCCTTAATATCACTGCGTGGAATGGCCTGTAGGAAATGAGGGATCTGTATCAATAAAGTGTGTTGAGGTTGTTAAATTATTTAATCACTTATTAAGCATCCGGAATGACATTGTCGTCCCGACCAAGATCGTCGTCATGTAATAGCATTACCTTTCTTTTTTTCAAATATGAGAAGGCCATAGGTCTTTAAATTGGTGGTAAGTTCAGCTTCTAAATTCATATCTTTTTATATACCCGTTGACAAAGGCATAGGCAGTACTTTCATTCATCTCTGGATCAATTATTTCAGCAAAGAAGAGACCTTCCTCATAGTACATTTCTCCATTCTGTATATACGACACTGTGTAGCCGATTCATTTTTTTTTAACTATTGTCATTTCATCAATAATCAAGCCACCATGTTTGCCAAATTCACACATTTGCTTGTTGTTTGCTTCGTGCGTCATCCGTTTCAAGCTGTTCTCATTGAAACAAGTGGTGTCTTCTATTAAGTAACAATGATATTGGAGTAAACCGTTCGGATGGTAAAACGCGATCCAGATTCGGTCAACCTTATCGACTCAATCTTCATCTTCTGATTTGGTTAACTCTATAAATGTTCCTTCAGAAGATTTAGGTTATGTATCTTCTGTAGGGGACTGTGTTGATAATAGTTTGGATGTGTCTACATATTTTTCTCCTGTGGTCCATGCGTTGTTTAAAGGAGGGGGTATTTGCCTCCTTATTGCTCACTTCTACTATTTCTGTTTGTACTACTGCTTCTTGTAGCATGGCAATGTTGGATTGGTTACTCAAGAAGCAGGAAGAGCATATACTGTACCGTCGGGAAAGACAACCCTATATTCCTTTTTGACACAACCCTATCGGTAGAACCAACATTTGTTATATTTCTTTTTTCTATGGTAACGCGCAAGCCCACAACTGATTCTTTGCCTAATATTTTGGCCTTTTTGTAGTTTAATGTGTGATGTTTAATGTTTCTAAGCAGATTTTAACGGTAACAAATGTGACTTTATAACAGATATATGTCAGACACGATTTACAAATGGGTACAACAAAGGGCTATGTATGTTTGTGATTTTTTCTATCTTCAAATCATTACTGAAGAAAACATGAAGAAAGAAAAGAAATATTCATTTATTGATCCCATAACAAAAGTGAAAAAGTAACACAATGGTATTTTTTCCGAGTACCATACCTGTTACAACTTTGGTGTTTACATCAAAATCTCCTTTACCTTTTTTGCTTGGTGTCGTATTATGACGTTTTGAAAGTGTGATTTTCTTAACCTGAACACGTTGCTTACATTCTATGCAAAGCCACCCTCCTTACCCTCTTGGTAAAAACCCTAATGCATCTTTTAAATGAAGGAGTTAAAAACAATTTGTACATTACTCGAGGCCTTGTTAATCGTGATGTGGTGATTCTTGACTTATATTTTGGACCACATTCGCTTTGCCGTGGTTTTTAAATTTTATATTTCTTTTTTTGTGTATCTTTGTTATATATTTGTTTGTACTTGTTCTGATTGAGAATGTGACACGGTGATGATGGTTGTATCTCTTTTTTGCAAATTTTACCTATTATTTCTATTTTGTTCGCGCATCGTTATAAAAATAATTGACTGTCATAAAAGTGTAAAAAAATCTATTCCATATTGAAAATCCAACTGTATCTGTCCTAAAACCAGATTTATGTTAATAACATTACTTTGAAGTGGTCTTTCTGGTGTATATGATGGGATGACTTCTGAATATATTTCTATTTTCCTACTTGCAATGCTTTCTTCATTCTGTTTCCTCCATCCCTAACCTATTCATCTTTTCGTTTAAATGTTTTGTTAATAGTAAGAAGTTGTTATATCTCAAGACGAGCTTCTTTTGCCTCTGACCCCCAAGGGTGACTGGGGAATAGAAGTATGGTCACCATTGGTCTTCCTCCGACCGGCAGTAAAACCCTTGCTAAAGTGGGGCGTCCGTTTGGCTGTGCGGGATGTACAAATTTGCAGCCACGTCCGGTCAGAATGGGGACGTTAAATCCGATGTCTCGTGTAAAGAGAGTGCCACGCTCTTTGCACGTTAAGAACCCTTGCAACAACTCTTTGAGGGGTCCGTAGGTGACCTGTTGCAAGGCTAAATTTCTGTGTCTATCAAATATACCCTCATTTCCTGTGGCAGTCTAAATTTCTCCGACCTTAATCCCGGACGCCCCCTATACAGAACCTACCTATTGTATTAATTGTTAATTTGTTCTCGTCCTGAATATGCATGAAATATTTGCCACTGGACGTTAAGCAACCAACAATCAATCAATCTTTTGCCTCTGTACATTATCGCATATCACTTATACACTTGTCAAAGTACTCTTCATCCACCAAATATTAATTGACCGAGCATCCATCTCTAAAATGGCACTATTTCTGGATTTCTTTTTCTAAATCCGTCCCACCAAGCCTGACCGGGAATGTCCTTTTTGAAAGGGGTGCTTAGCTTCATAGTCTTTGCTTAATGATCCGCTCTTCTATGAAACTGTTTTCTTGAAACTCCAAGTCCTTGCTACTATCCCTGTTGGGCTTTAGCAACAATCTGTTTTTCTACGTCAATTTCAACAACTGTACACCTACCACTTTTCCTGCCAGTTGTACTTTTACCAGACGTGTTGATTACTATACACCAATGCTTTTCTGATTGACATCCGATTAGAACGGACTGCACCAATAGCTTTTTGAAGCCTTTGCGAATTTTTGGGGTAAACCTTTCACTTTTATAGCAATCCTGTAACAGAGAGTAAAAAAGATTTCAAAAACAAAGAATGCCATCAGGTAAAAACAAAATGCTACTTTCACATATACCGGTATTTACTAGATATCCAGGCAGTGTTCATGATGCACGTGTCTTAAGACAATCTGACTTATGCGATGACGGATTACACATGTGCAACAGAAACTATAATTTGTTGGGAGATGGGGCAGACATATCCCCTTCGAAGTTGGTTTCTACTCCATTCAGAGACAATGGACATTTAACAACTCTGGAGAAAAAAAAATCAACACGTATCATACATGAAATAGAGTCGTAATTGAAAGGGCATTTGCTTTGCTGAAAGGCAGATTTAGTCGCCTACAGTTCATTGACACTAAATCAACAGAACTAGCTGTAGACACTATTGTTGCCTGTTGTGAAGTACACAACATATGCATTATGCAAGGAGACGACATTGAAGATCTTCCGAATGAAGATGATTAGAATGATGATGTGAAACAACAAACCACCAGCACCAAACCTCAAAGTGCTATATGATATATACTACAAAAGATATTAATGATATTTTTGAAAACAATGTGATTTGTGCAGTTAAGAAAGTAATAGGTAATTTTCATAATAGTGGTGCGTTTCCATCAATCCTTTAAGAATATCTTTTAGTTACAAACGAAATATGCTTTCTGAATAGCATATAGTTAAGAGTGCATCGGCCCATGCTTCATTTAAGCATCCATTTACCGAACTTGCTTTTCGGTGAGGCAAATGATCGTAAAAGGATCGGCGTCAACGTATTATACTGTGGATTCATTTTTTTTCGTGGGTACCAATTTTCGTGGATTGATAAAAACCTGCATTTTCGTGGATATTTAATTTCGTGGTTTTGCCAAAATCTGCATACAACCCTAAAGAAAATTTGCAGTTCGTTGAACATTTGAATTCGTGGTTCACCTGTACCCACGAAATCAATGAAAATTGGTATCCAACGAATAATAATGAATCCACAGTATACTAATAATCTTTCAATCAGTGTAATTGAAGTCTGGAGCTGGCATGTCAGATAACTGCTAGTAGTCTGCTGTTATTTATGTATTATTGTCATTTTGTTTAGTTTCTTTTGTTACATCTTCTGACATCAGACTCGGACTTCTCTTGAACTGAATTTTGATGTGCGTATTGTTATGCGTTTACTTTTCTACATTGGCTAGAGGTATAGGGGGAGGGTTGAGATCTCATAAACATGTTTAACCCCGCCGCATTTTTGCGCCTGTCCCAAGTCAGGAGCCTCTGGCTTTTGTTAGTCTTGTATTATTTTTAACTTTAGTTTCTTGTGTATAATTTGAAGTTAAGTATGTCGTTCATTATTACTGAACAAGTATATATATTAATTTAGGGGCCAGCTGAAGGACGTTTCCGGGTGCGGGAATTTCTCGCTGCATTGAAGACCTATTGGTGACCTTCTGCTGTTGTCTGTTATATGGTCGGGTTGTTGTCTCTTTGACACATTCCCCATTTCCATTCTCAATTTTATTACAGGATATCTTCTTTGTTTGTCCCTTACCTCCCACAGGACCGGTAACACTTGTTTGATTAAACACTCAGTATAATTGCAGATACAGGTGGCATGTCTGCGTTAGTATTAGAGTAAAAATGTGTTCCAATGCTTTCCACTTTTTGGTTCCTTTCTTTTATACTATTTACCTTTTTCATTAATGCATTTTGCTTAAGATTTGACAGAAACTGTGACTGATTCTTTTCCTTCTTTCGGTGTCTTATTTATTGTAAATGAATATGTGTATTTTCCTCTCCCATGCTTGCAAATGGCCTTTCCTGTAAAGAAAACAGTTTCTTTTTTTGACTTCGCTATATTTTATGCATTCATTGTGATTTATTATATTATCGACAGAATTAGTAACATAAGTAATTGTTTCATTAATTATAAATATTAACATATTACTTAGTATGTTTAATTTGTGCATATTTTAAGACTTGCATTACATTGTGGATTTTTATAAATTCTTTAAATTATCAATTACAGTTTGCAAAAGTTCGGATTTATTTCCAATATCTGCAAGAAAATGTGCATTACGGGTATGTTCAGGTTAGATGAGCTTCCTGTTGGTGTTTGCACAAGTTGCAGGACACTAGCTATATCTACAATTTATATGTAGTTTGCAAATAAGGACGAACATGATCGGATCGATGCCTACATGATTCTAGCAGATTTTGTATTATTTTTCACCCTACGTGCTGTTATGTTTGTATATATTTTCATATTCAATTTCAGGTGGTCAATATTACTGAGGAGATATTTTGAATTTAGCTTTACTCTTTCTAGCGCTTTGATAATTATTCCCGTTGTATACTGAAAGACAAGAAAATCAATGGACTGCCACATTGGTCTTACTTTTAAATTAAAAAATAAATACTATTTTCCAATTGCGGTATAAAACCGCATTTTGATAAACACATTATCTTCAAAATCCATCACAAAGATGTAAACTCTACTTAAGTTTACATGGTATTGCATTTACATTCACAAATGAAGCAGTCTGTATATCTTTACCAGATTTGATTTTTTTGTACAAGACAAAATCTTTTACTTTACTTTCAGTTTCAATTTATATCTTACAGCATCTATCAATTTAAAAATTAAACAAAACAAAATAAAATAACAATCTCATCGTTCTGAATCTAAAATATAAAAGAAAAACAATTTTATATTACCGAAACAAATTGACTACATATTGTTATTATTATTTTTATACAAGGATCCTCAGATATATTATTGGATTGGGTCTAGGATTAGAGAATAACAGACAAAAAAGTGCAGAATAATTCAAAGGGCAAATGAATAGAGATACATTAGTCAAATTGATAAACGGAGTACCCCATATCCAGACCCTTGGTACTGTCTAAGTTTTAGTTACCAAATGTCAAACGTTTGGTTATGTGTAGATACACGATAGGAGGGACTAAATTGCACGAGAAAGCTCTGCTTTCGAGTGCAATTTAGACCCTCCTATCGTGTATCACACATAACCAATCGTGTGCCATTTGGTAAATCACATGTGCCAAACGTTCATTCGACGTCATCGCTAGCCGTCACGTTGTTTTCCCGCGGTAGAATTTCAGTTTGCGGTTTGATGTGTAAGGAGCAAAATGGATAATGCCAAAGTGAATTTACTAGAAACGGATTTTTTATATTCCCACTGGGATCAAAGTGTTGACGACATTACTTTATCCCAAATATGTACTGATATGGAAGATGAACACACTGTTTTTGAAAAAATGGACGATTTAACCCTTTCACAGGCGTTAGATAAGTACGAAGTTGACATGGATGTGAACCACGAGGTAGATATTTCTCAATTAGATTTTCAGTTAACACAGGTTCCAATAACCGACAATGTAATTGAACAGTTGGAGAAAATCATCATGCCGGAAACTAATGTCGCGGTAAAAGCAGAGGGTCATGTTAATAATGGACGGTATGGTAACTTCGTTAACGATATGGACATTGACATTTTAGTTAAATCCACCGAGAGTAAAAACACCAGAAAGATTACAAATTGGAGTATATCTACGTTCAATGATTGGAGAAGTGCGCGCATAGCAAGCACGAGTTGTGCCATTCCGGAGCTCACAAGATTTACACTTGGTGACATTAATCAATGGATGAGCCGTTTTGTGATTGAAACGAGGCGGCAAGACGGAAAACCGTACCCACCGAAAACAGTGTACATGTTGTGTGTAGGAATATTGCGGCACCTACGTGAAAATGAAATTCATATCAATTTCTTGGACGAAAAGGACTCGCAATTTTATGAGTTTAGGCGTTCGCTTAGTGCTAGAATGACACAGCTAACGGCAGAGGGAATAGGGACAACTCCAAAACAAGCAGAACCTATTAACCAGGAGAGTGAAGATATTCTTCGGGAGAAGAATTTACTAGAAAACAAAAGTTCGAAATCTGTGCTTAACACTATGTTTTTTTACAACAGCAAACTGTTTGGTTTAAGGGGTGTAGACGAACACAGGAACTTGTCAACAGATCAGTTTAAAATTGGAAAAGATCAAAATGGACATTACATTGCCTTTTCTGGAAGAGCTAGCAAAACCTACAAAGGTACGTATTATTATAAATTAAAAGTTAACAATTAGGTTGTACTGTGATAAGAAGGTCAAGGTGGAATCGTTAATTTTCGGAAAATCAAAGTGTCTTCTTCGAGGTCCGCGTTGATATTGTTATTCAATGTTTAATCTTTATGTTTATCTAATGACGTAAATTCATACATTGTCAAAATTCAAATATTCGGCTTTCACTCTTGAGCATTCCTGAAGAAGGAAAATCCAGAAAAGCGATTTGGACGCATGAAATTTATAAAGTGTTTCATTTTTTGGTAGCAATCATGAATGATTTGGGATTCGAAACCTATAAAATATCTTATCGTATTATCTATCTTATTATAAGTCATGGCATGTATGAGGGTGTTGAAGGGAGTTTGCAGAAAAGAGAATATAAACGGGAAAAACGTACATGTATAAAGACTAGAGAATAATGAGGTGCTAAAATATAAAAAATAGAGAAAAAATGGCATGAAAATTGAAGAATACTGAAATGAAGGACCCCATCAAGATACTTATGCAAGTTTTCCCGAATGATTATGTATACAAACTTCACTAATAATTTTGATATCATGATTAAAATATTTATAAAGTTTTTTTAAGAGGTTAAGACACACGAACTAGATATATAATACACACATAAACATTTAATTCCGTTTCTAGTAACTTTGTATTAAATATCTTTTATCCTCGGTGTTTCAGGAGGACTTCATCAGAGACACCTGACTGCAAAAAACATAAAGCACCATTTCCAAAATCTTAATTTATTTAAGATTTATGAAGATTACCTAAGTATTATTTCTGAAATGAACGGGAACTCGTTTTACAGACGACCTTTAGAGAAAGGTTGTGAAATCAAATTCAGTTCACAGCCATTAGGTGTAAATAAATTGTCATCAATAATGAAAAGCATGTGTTTTGAGTCAGGAATCGAAGGTTACTTTACAAACCATTCCGGAAAAAGGACGTGTGCAACATCTCTCTATCAAGCTGGCGTTCCGGAGCAAGAGATAATGAATAGAACCGGACACAGATCTGTTGAAAGCGTTCGAAAATATAAACGAGCTTCAACGGAAATGCTAATGGATATTTCAAACATTCTTGAGCCAGGAGGCCCGCCAAAGAAATGTAAATTGGAATCACAAGACAAAGAAGAAAGCATGGACATGGGCAAATCTGGTCTAGATAGTATTAATTCCGGTAATGCTGATGGCAAATGTGTGTTTTCGCAGTGCGTGTTCAATTTTACGGGAGGAAATTAGATGTTTTCACAAAATCATATTTTAAGTGATATATATATATTCATTACGGAGTTAATGTGATATATTTGATTTTCCTTAGTTCTGATTGATGTAGATACGAGTTACAATGAAGTGTTTTGGGAAATACTACGCTGTAGTTGATATGTGGGAATATAAATTTTGAGTTATTAAAAGTTATTAATTAAAATAAAATTTTATGTTTTACTGATGCAGTATGGCTTGAAATCAAATATGTATAAAGATAAGATGATGTGGTATAAATGCCTATGAGACAACTATCTGCCCGAGACTAACGAAGTTTATGTATTTGTCGAAACTTTCGTACTCATTTTTGATTGATTAGCCAATCAGTAGCAACATCCAAAACTGTGATGGTTATCTGTTGTGTGATTGGCTTACCAGTCAAAAGTCCTTTAATACGCCCATAGTGTATGTGAAGATACCTCACACTTTTTACAACAGAAAGTCGAATGTACTATGGTACATGCCGGTCAAACATTATAAGTTGTCAATTGAGTCCAACCTATATTATCAATTTAGTATTGTCTGTGATGTCATGATATATACATATCCAATATCTTCATTGTTTTTTTTCTTCAAAAAAGAGACGTAGAGTGTTTATGTGCAGAATCATCAGAGTGTCCGTATCAGTGGGTTCATCACAAATGTGTAAATATCATCAAAAAAGATGAAGTCCAATTATGAATAAATATCCTTTATTATTTCATGATACATGTAGTATATAGTTTATATTGTATGACAACTTCATAAAAAAAGATTGAAAATACAGTTTTATTGTATTGGTAACATTGAACATAGATAAAAACAACCCAATTAATTATGCTCATTTCACTTGTTTTTTTTTTTTTGTCCTGGTTCTTTCTTTACAGTTAGGACATTTCAATTTAGAGTATTTTTTTGTTATGCAGTTTTCATTTTCAAGATACACAACTCATTGCAAAAACAAAACCAATGCCTTGATCTTTATGGGTTTTCTAATATTGTGCTTTGGCAAACTGGACACCAAATCGACAATTTCAGAACTGCATGCAGCATCATATTTTCTCTTTTTATCTTTCGACTCAGTGTTATTATGAACAGCTTGTTACTATGTTTTAGGTATGGTTGACTTAAACCTTTTCAAACCATTAGAAAGTGCAACTTTGATAAAATAATCAGTAATCATATCAAATAAATCTAAAAAACCTCAGATTCAGACTCACCAACCCCATGTGTTTCATTCAACAAGTCACACCGTTCTTTTACTAATATTTCATCAGATTTTACGGCTTATTTTCAATTAAAATGAACTTTCCCATCCTCTGGCACATACATTACACTGCCATAAATCTAAGGCAATGGCTTTTCAAGCACAGCAACTATAAAGATATCTGTAGAATGCTTAAATGACATTTACATCTAACTTTAAATATATAATAATCAAACTTACTTTCTTTGAAGGATGTATACCCAATACAATTATCAAAAAATGTTGTCAAATTTACAGTTAAATGTTCAAAAATTATCAATACACCGATGATAGGTCAGGTGTACATTCTATATAAATATCTATAAAATATGGTCGATTTCAGTTTTCATCTAGTACAATTATCAAACATGTGGTCAAATTTACAAAGAAATGTAGAAAAATTATCAATAATCCGATGACAGGTTCAATGTTACATTCTATACAATTAACTTTAGAATATGGTCGATTTAAGGTAACATCTGAATGAATTATCCAAAAAGTGGTAAAATTTACTGAAAAATGTTGCCATTTCATAATTATGGTGTGGTTAGTTCAAGTTTACTTCAAATACAATTGTCAATACATGTTAGAAAATGATCTTGATCAAATGACCGATTTAAGGTAAAATCAAGATACAATTATCAAAAAAGTTGTCAAATTTACAGTAAAATGTGGGGAAACTTATCATTACACCGATGGCAGGTTCAGTGTACATTCTATACAAATATTTATAAAATATGGTCGATTTAAGTTTTCATCTAATACAATCATCAAAATTGTGGTCAAATTTACAGTGAAATGTAGAAAAATTATCAATAATCCGATGGCAGGTTAGGTGTTACATTCTATGCAATTGTTTTTAGAATATGGTCGATTTAAGGTAACATCTGAATGAATTATCCGAAAAGTGGTAAAATTTACTGAAAAATGTTGTAAAATTTTCAATAAAGCTGTGGTTGTTTCAAGTTTACTTCTAATACAATTGTCAATACATATTAGAAAATTATCTTGATCAAATGACCGATTTAAGGTAATATCAATTACAATTTTCAAAAAAAGTTGTCAAATTTACAGTAAAATGTGGAAAAATTATTAATACACAGATGGTGGGTTAGGTGTACATTCTGTACAAATATCTATAAAATATGGTCGATTTACAGTGAAATGTAGAAAACATATCAATAATCCGATGGCAGGTTAGAAATTACAATCTATAAAATTATTTTTAGAATATTGTCGATTTAAGGTAACATCTGAATGAATTATCCGAAAAGTGGTAAAATTCACTGAAAAATGTTGTATTTTTTGTTAATACAGCTTTTGTCGGTTCAACTTTACTTTTAATACAATTGTTAATACATATTAGAAAATGATCTTGATCAAATGACCGATTTAAGGTAAAATCAAAATACAATTATCAAAAAAGTTGTCAAATTTACAGCAAAATGTGGAAAAACTATCAATACACCGATGGCAGGTTTGGTGTTACATTCTATACAATTATCTCCAGAATATGGTCGACTTAAGGTAACGTCTGAAAAAATTATCCAAAAAATGGTAAAATTTACTGAAAAATGTTGTAATTTTTTTTATAAAGCTGTGGTTTGTTCAAATTGGCTTCTAATTCAATTGTCAATACATATTAGAAAATACGCTTGATCAAATGACCGATTAAAGGTAATATTAAATATATGTATCAAAAAAGTTGTCAAATTTTATATTTATATATAAATATCTATAAAATATGGCCGATTTAAGGTTTCATCTAATACAATTATAAGTGTTCACGTTCCTTGAGCCACATATTAGCCAGACATCAAAAAGTTCTCTTTCAAGATTCCAGAAGCTGGTGTTAGTGCTTATGAAACTGAGACTTAACCTTGAAATTCAGGACTTAGGGTATAGGTTTAAAGTAACCCCTAGTTGTGTTTCAAAAGTGTTTTTGGACATGATACATGTTATGTACATTCGCATGAAATGTTTAATTTTGTGGCCAGAAAGAGAAGAGTTGCAGACGTCAATGCCTATGGAGTTCCGTAAATACTTTGGGGTAAAAGTGTCCATAATTATTGACTGCTTCGAGGTATTTATTGACAGACCATCTAACCTGTTAGCACGAGCTGAAACCTGGAGTAATTACAAACATCACAATACCGTAAAATATCTGATAGGGATAGCTCCACAAGGAGTAGTATCTTATCTTTCAAATGGATACGGCGGTCGAGTTTCTGATAAACATTTGACTGAAGACTGTGGCATGCTACAAAAACTTTTGCCTGGTGATATAGTTTTAGCTGATCGGGGGTTTAACATTACCGAAAGTGTTGGATTACAGTGTGCTGAAGTGAAAATCCCAGCTTTCACTAAAGGGAAGAAACTGTCACCATTAGAGTTGGAAGCAACAAGAAAAATTGCGCACACCAGAATTCATGTAGAAAGGGTAATAGGTCTTGTACGTAACAAGTACACTATTTTGCAGAGTACAATTCCAATTGACTATTTGCATTGCCAGTCTGAAATTGTTCCAACAATGGATAAAATTACTACAGTATGTTGTACCCTGACAAATCTGTGCGACTCTGTTGTGCCGTTCGACTGAAATGTGTTTTCAGAACTGAAAATATTGTATATACATTGTACCTGTAAATAACTGATAACAAAACTGAAAAATATAAAAAAAAACCGTCGTTGTCTGCTAGGCAACCTGATGAGCCCTAATAGGGCGAAACGGTTTTGATGAAGTATTAAATATTAAAATATTCTTTAGAAATATGTGTTGTTATTTTTATACCATGCATACATGAAATGCCAATAAAAATAAAGTTCTTTTTCCGGCATCTTTATTATTAATGCATTATAGGCATGTTTCATAGTAATCATTGTATTATGATGTTTATGTATCTTGCATGCTGAGGGCCCATGCTTGTCAATGAGACAATTATCCACCCTAGTTCAAATGAAGTGGATGTACATGTAAACATTAATAGGCAACTGTAATAAGTCTTCCACAATGAGAAAAACCAATACCATATAGTTGGCTATAAAGGGCTCTGAAATGAAAAAATATGAAACAATTTAATTAAAAGAAACTAACAACATAATTTAAGACAAAACAATTGTGAGAAACACATATGACATGAACCAAGGACAACCTTTGCATCCCTCTGTCTGTCTAAATGTCTTGTAAGTGCAACTACTCCTTTTAAAACTAGAGGTACTGTGATCAACGCTCACAAAAATATACCCCGCTCCATCCAAGGTTCATGTTCTGTATTGGAAGCCCTAAAAATCCAATATGAGGTACACGAAAGCATTATATGATTTAGAATCTCAGAAAGTTTCATTAAATTATGATTAGTGGTTTCGTAGGACATCAAAGCATGGCGTTGTTAGTATTTTTTTTTCGTTCTATGAGTTTGATTGTCCCTGTGGTATCGTTCGCCCTCTTTTGATGATTGATTGATTGATTGTTGGTTGCTTAACGTCCAGTGGCAAATGTTTCATGCATATTCAGGACGAGAACAAATTAACAATAAATACAATAGGTAGGTTCTGTAATAGGGGCGTCCGGGATTAAGGTCGGAGAAATTTAGACTGCCACTGGAAATGAGGGTATATTGGATAGGGACAGAAATTTAGCCTTGCAACAGGTCACCTACGGACCCCTCAATGAGTTGTTGCAAAGGTTCTTAACGTGCAAAGAGCGTGGCACTCTCTTTACACGAGGCATCGGATTTAACGTCCCCATTCTGACCGGACGTGGCTGCAAATTTGTACATCCCGCACAGCCAAACGGACGCCCCACTTTGTGCACTTTCTATGAGTTTGATTGTCCCTGTGGTATCGTTCGCCCTCTTTTGATGATTGATTGTTGGTTGCTTAACGTCCAGTGGCAAATATTTCATGTATATTCAGAACAAGAACAAATTAACAATAAATACAATAGGTAGGTTCTGTAAGACCAATGGTGACCATACTTCTATTCCCCAGTCACCCTTTGGGGTTTATTATTGTAACTGTACTTTAATAACATGATTCTTAACAGAACATGATATCCTTTACTATACTGCTCATAAAACTTGCTGACAAATGTTTGTGTTATATGTGTATTACACAGAATTTTTCATCAAATCCAAGAAACTGTCAACATTATATGAACACGACCCGTATTATGTTATCAAGAGAGAAGGATCTCGACTTACTTTAAAGAACAATGAAGGGAACATTTCCCGACGGATCAGTTCATTTATTAAAAAGTTTAACGGACAAATAAACGAAGACAAAACTCTGGAGTACGAAAACATTGTGATAAAACTGACTCACAACCATTAAGCAGATCATCAATATTTGGAATTTTAAAGCTTTTGTTTCAAATTTTTTTTTGATATTTCCAACATGAATGCCTCCATGAAGTTACGGCCCTGATTTATTGGTGAAAGAAAAGCAGATATCGTTACGTTTTTTTTTTACATCCAATGTCGTGTGACACGGGTACTGCTATTTTCCATGTTGCGTGTTGTATGTTGACTTAGAGGATAAGTTAAATGACATTTATTTGTACATCAGGGCACACCATTTTTAAACCTACAGCTGGTTAGGCGGTGAAATGCAGTCATCTTTAAAAAAAAAAATTTGATGACAAAAATTACAACACAAATGTTGTCACATGTCAATTTCACCAAAAACAGTGTGTAATTCGTCATGGATTGATTGATTGATTGTTGGTTGCTTAACGTCCAGTGGCAAATATCTCATGCATATTCATGACGAGAACAACTTAACAATAAATACAATAGGTAGGTTCTGTAATAGAGGCGTCTGGGGTTGAGGTCGGAGAAATTTAGACTGCCACGGGAAATGAGGGTATATTGGATAGGGACAGAAATTTAGCCTTGCAACAGGTCACCTACGGACCCCTCAAAAAGTGTGGCACACTCTTTACACGATTGATTGATTGATTGTTGGTTGCTTAACGTCCTGTGGCAAATATTTCATGCATATTCAGGACGAGAACAAATTAACAATAAATACAATAGGTAGGTTCTGTAAGAGGGGCGTCCGGAATTAAGGTCGGAGAAATTTAGACTGCCACGGGAAATGAGGATATATTGGATAGGGACATAAATTTAGCCTTGCAACAGATCACCTACGGACCCCTCAAAGAGTTGTTGCAAGGGTTCTTAACGTGCAAAGAGCGTGGCATTCTCTTTACACGAGGCATCGGATTTAACGTCCCCATTCTGACCGGACGTGGCTGCAAATTTGTACATCCCGCACAGCCAAACGGACGCCCCACTTTGTGCACTTTCTATGAGTTTGATTGTCCCTGTGGTATCGTTCGCCCTCTTTTGATGATTGATTGTTGGTTGCTTAACGTCCAGTGGCAAATATTTTATGCATATTCAGGACAAGAACAAATTAACAATAAATACAATAGGTAGGTTCTGTAAGACCAATGGTGACCATACTTCTATTCCCCAGTCACCCTTGGGGGTTTATTATTGTAACTGTACTTTAATAACATGATTCTTAACAGAACATGATATCCTTTACTATACTGCTCATAAAATTTGCTGACAAATGTTTGTGTTATATCTGTATTACACAGAATTTTTCATCAAATCCAAGAAACTGTCAACATTATATGAACACGACCCGTATTATGTTATCAAGAGAGAAGGATCTCGACTTACTATAAAGGACAATAAAGGGAACATTTCCCGACGGAACAGTTCATTTATTAAAAAGTTTAACGGACAAATAAACGTAGACAAAACTCTGGAGTACGAAAACATTGTGATAAAACTGACTCACAACCATTAAGCAGATCATCAATATTTGGAATTTTAAAGCTTTTGTTTCAATTTTTTTTTTTGATATTTCCAACATGAATGCCTCCATGAAGTTACGGCCCTGATTTATTGGTGAAAGAAAAGCAGATATCGTTACGTTTTTTATTTACATCCAATGTCGTGTGACACGGGTACTGCTATTTTCCATGTTGCGTGTTGTATGTTGACTTAGATGATAAGTTAAATGACATTTATTTGTACATCAGGGCACACCATTTTTAAACCTACAGCTGGTTTCATGTTAGATGAAGACGGTGAAATGCAGTCATCTTTAAAAAAAAAAATTTGATGACAAAAATTACAACACAAATGTTGTCACATGTCAATTTCACCTAAAACAGTGTGCAATACGTCATGGATTGATTGATTGATTGTTGGTTGCTTAACGTCCAGTGGCAAATATCTCATGCATATTCATGACGAGAACAAATTAACAATAAATACAATAGGTAGCTTCTGTAATAGAGGCGTCTGGGGTTGAGGTCGGAGAAATTTAGACTGCCACGGGAAATGAGGGTATATTGGATAGGGACAGAAATTTAGCCTTGCAACAGGTCACCTACGGACCCCTCAAAAAGTGTGGCACTCTCTTTACACGATTGATTGTTGGTTGCTTAACGTCCAGTGGCAAATATTTCATGCATATTCAGGACGAGAACAAATTAACAATAAATACAATAGGTAGGTTCTGTAAGAGGGGCGTCCGGGATTAAGGTCGGAGAAATTTAGACTGCCACGGGAAACGAGGGTATATTGGATAGGGACAGAAATTTAGCCTTGCAACAGATCACCTACGGACCCTTCAAAGAGTTATTGCAAGGGTTCTTAACGTGCAAAGAGCGTGGCTGCAAATTTGTACATCCGGCACAGCCAAACGGACGCCCCACTTTAGCAAGGGTTTACTGCCGGTCGGAGGAAGACCAATGGTGACCATACTTCTATTCCCCAGTCACCCTTGGGGGTTTATTATTGTAACTGTACTTTAATAACATTATTCTTAACAGAACATGATATCCTATACTATACTGCTCATAAAATTTGCTGACAAATGTTTGTGTTATATGTGTATTACACAGAATTTTTCATCAAATCCAAGAAACTGTCAACATTATATGAACACGACCCGTATTATGTTATCAAGAGAGAAGGATCTCGACTTACTTTAAAGAACAATGAAGGGAACATTTCCCGACGGAACAGTTCATTTATTAAAAAAGTTTAACGGACAAATAAACGAAGACAAAACTCTGGAGTACGAAAACATTGTGATAAAACTGACTCACAACCATTAAGCAGATCATCAATATTTGGAATTTTAAAGCTTTTGTTTCAAATTTTTTTTTTGATATGTCCAACATGAATGCCTCCATGAAGTTACGGCCTTGATTTATTGGTGAAAGAAAAGCAGATATCGTTACGTTTTTTTTTACATCCAAACTCGTGTGACACGGGTACTGCTATTTTCCATGTTGCGTGTTGTATGTTTATTTAGAGGATAAGTTAAATGACATTTATTTCTACATCAGGGCACACCATTTTTAAACCTACAGCTGGTTTCATGTTAGATGAAGGCGGTGAAATGCAGTTATCTTTAAAAAAAAAAAATTTGATGACAAAAATTACAACACAAATGTTGTCACATGTCAATTTCACCTAAAACAGTGTGCAATACGTCATGGATTGATTGATTGATTGTTGGTTGCTTAACGTCCAGTGGCAAATATCTCATGCATATTCATGACGAGAACAAATTAACAATAAATACAATAGGTAGCTTCTGTAATAGAGGCGTCTGGGGTTGAGGTCGGAGAAATTTAGACTGCCACGGGAAATGAGGGTATATTGGATAGGAACAGAAATTTAGCCTTGCAACAGGTCACCTACGGACCCCTCAAAAAGTGTGGCACTCTCTTTACACGATTGATTGTTGGTTGCTTAACGTCCAGTGGCAAATATTTCATGCATATTCAGGACGAGAACAAATTAACAATAAATACAATAGGTAGGTTCTGTAAGAGGGGCGTCCGGGATTAAGGTCGGAGAAATTTAGACTGCCACGGGAAATGAGGATATATTGGATAGGGACATAAATTTAGCCTTGCAACAGATCACCTACGGACCCCTCAAAGAGTTGTTGCAAGGGTTCTTAACGTGCAAAGAGCGTGGCACTCTCTTTACACGAGGCATCGGATTTAACGTCCCCATTCTGACGTGGCTGCAAATTTGTACATCCCGCACAGCCAAACGGACGCCCAACTTTGACGAGGGTTTTACCGCCGGTCGGAGGAAGACCAATGGTGACCATACTTATATTCCCCAGTCACCCCTGGGGTTCAATACGTCATGGAAGTAGTGCATACATGGGTTAACAAGATAAAAATGAAATGGTTCAACGTTTTAAAAAGAGATTGATTGATTGTTGGTTGCTTAACGTCCAGTGGCAAATATTTCATAAATATTCAGGACGAGAACAAATTAACAATAAATACAAAAGGTAGGTTCTGTAAGAAGGGCTTCCGGGAATAAGATCGGATAAATTTAGACTGCCACGGGAAATGAGGGTATATTGGATAGGGACAGAAATTTAGCCTTGCAACAGGTCACCTACGGACCCCTCAAAGAGTTGTTGCAAGGGTTCTTAACGTGCAAAGAGCGTGGCACTCTCCTTACACGAGGCATCGGATTTAACGTCCCCATTCTGACCGGACGTGGCTGCAAATTTGTACATCTGGCACAGCCAAACGGACGCCCTTCTTTAGCAAGGGTTTTACTGCCGGTCGGAGGAAGACCAATGGTGACCATACTTCTATTCCCCAGTCACCCTTGGGGGTTTATTATTGTAACTGTACTTTAATAACATGATTCTTAACAGAACATGATATCCTATACTATACTGCTCATAAAATTTGCTGACAAATGTTTGTGTTATATGTGTATTACACAGAATTTTTCATCAAATCCAAGAAACTGTCAACATTATATGATTGATTGATTGATTGTTGGTTGCATAACGTCCAGTGGCAAATATTTCATGCATATTCAGGACGAGAACAAGTTCACAATAAATACAATAGGTAGGTTCATAATAGATTAAGGGGTTAAGGTCGGAGAAATTTAGACTGCCACGGGAAATGAGGATATATTGGATAGGGACAGAAATTTAGCCTTCCAACAGGTCACCTACGGACCCCTCAAAGAGTTGTTGCAAGGGTTCTTAACGTGCAAAGAGCGTGGCACTCTCTTTATACGAGGCATCGGATTTAACGTCCCCATTCTGACCGGACGTGGCTGCAAATTTGTACATCCCGCACAGCCAAACGGACGCCCCACTTTAGCACGGGTTTTACTGCCGGTCGGAGGAAGACCAATGGTGACCATACTTCTATTCCCCAGTCACCCTTGGGGGTTTATTATTGTAACTGTACTTTAATAACATTATTCTTAACAGAACATGATATCCTATACTATACTGCTCATAAAATTTGCTGACAAATGTTTGTGTTATATGTGTATTACACAGAATTTTTCATCAAATCCAAGAAACTGTCAACATTATATGAACACGACCCGTATTATGTTATCAAGAGAGAAGGATCTCGACTTACTTTAAAGAACAATGAAGGGAACATTTCCCGACGGAACAGTTCATTTATTAAAAAAGTTTAACGGACAAATAAACGAAGACAAAACTCTGGAGTACGAAAACATTGTGATAAAACTGACTCACAACCATTAAGCAGATCATCAATATTTGGAATTTTAAAGCTTTTGTTTCAAATTTTTTTTTGATATGTCCAACATGAATGCCTCCATGAAGTTACGGCCTTGATTTATTGGTGAAAGAAAAGCAGATATCGTTACGTTTTTTTTTACATCCAAAGTCGTGTGAAACGGGTACTGCTATTTTCCATGTTGCGTGTTGTATGTTTATTTAGAGGATAAGTTAAATGACATTTATTTCTACATCAGGGCACACCATTTTTAAACCTACAGCTGGTTTCATGTTAGATGAAGGCGGTGAAATGCAGTCATCTTTAAAAAAAAAAAATTTGATGACAAAAATTACAACACAAATGTTGTCACATGTCAATTTCACCTAAAACAGTGTGCAATACGTCATGGATTGATTGATTGATTGTTGGTTGCTTAACGTCCAGTGGCAAATATCTCATGCATATTCATGACGAGAACAAATTAACAATAAATACAATAGGTAGCTTCTGTAATAGAGGCGTCTGGGGTTGAGGTCGGAGAAATTTAGACTGCCACGGGAAATGAGGGTATATTGGATAGGAACAGAAATTTAGCCTTGCAACAGGTCACCTACGGACCCCTCAAAAAGTGTGGCACTCTCTTTACACGATTGATTGATTGATTGTTGGTTGCTTAACGTCCAGTGGCAAATATTTCATGCATATTCAGGACGAGAACAAATTAACAATAAATACAATAGGTAGGTTCTGTGAGAGGGGCGTCCGGGATTAAGGTCGGAGAAATTTAGACTGCCACGGGAAATGAGGATATATTGGATAGGGACATAAATTTAGCCTTGCAACAGATCACCTACGGACCCCTCAAAGAGTTGTTGCAAGGGTTCTTAACGTGCAAAGAGCGTGGCACTCTCTTTACACGAGGCATCGGATTTAACGTCCCCATTCTGACGTGGCTGCAAATTTGTACATCCCGCACAGCCAAACGGACGCCCAACTTTGACGAGGGTTTTACCGCCGGTCGGAGGAAGACCAATGGTGACCATACTTATATTCCCCAGTCACCCTTGGGGTTCAATACGTCATGGAAGTAGTGCATACATGGGTTAACAAGATAAAAATGAAATGGTTCAACGTTTTAAAAAGAGATTGATTGATTGTTGGTTGCTTAACGTCCAGTGGCAAATATTTCATAAATATTCAGGACGAGAACAAATTAACAATAAATACAAAAGGTAGGTTCTGTAAGAGGGGCTTCCGGGAATAAGGTCGGATAAATTTAGACTGCCACGGGAAATGAGGGTATATTGGATAGGGACAGAAATTTAGCCTTGCAACAGGTCACCTACGGACCCCTCAAAGAGTTGTTGCAAGGGTTCTTAACGTGCAAAGAGCGTGGCACTCTCCTTACACGAGGCATCGGATTTAACGTCCCCATTCTGACCGGACGTGGCTGCAAATTTGTACATCTGGCACAGCCAAACGGACGCCCTACTTTAGCAAGGGTTTTACTGCCGGTCGGAGGAAGACCAATGGTGACCATACTTCTATTCCCCAGTCACCCTTGGGGGTTTATTATTGTAACTGTACTTTAATAACATGATTCTTAACAGAACATGATATCCTATACTATACTGCTTATAAAATTTGCTGACAAATGTTTGTGTTATATGTGTATTACACAGAATTTTTCATCAAATCCAAGAAACTGTCAACATTATATGATTGATTGATTGATTGTTGGTTGCTTAACGTCCATTGGCAAATATTTCATGCATATTCAGGACGAGAACCAGTTCACAATAAATACAATAGGTAGGTTCTGTAATAGATTAAGGGGTTAAGGTCGGAGAAATTTAGACTGCCACGGGAAATGAGGATATATTGGATAGGGATAGAAATTTAGCCTTCCAACAGGTCACCTACGGACCCCTCAAAGAGTTGTTGCAAGGGTTCTTAACGTGCAAAGAGCGTGGCACTCTCTTTATACGAGGCATCGGATTTAACGTCCCCATTCTGACCGGACGTGGCTGCAAATTTGTACATCCCGCACAGCCAAACGGACGCCCCATTTTAGCACGAGTTTTACTGCCGGTCGGAGGAAGACCAATGGTGACCATACTTCTATTCCCCAGTCACCCTTGGGGGGACAACATTATATGAACACGACCCGTATTATGTTATCAAGAGAGAAGGATCTCGACTTACTTTAAAGAACAATGAAGGGAACATTTCCCGGCGGAACAGTTCATTTATTAAAAAGTTTAACGGACAAATAAACGAAGACAAAACTCTGGAGTACGAAAACATTGTGATAAAACTGACTCACAACCATTAAGCAGATCATCAATATTTGGAATTTTAAAGCTTTTGTTTCAAATTTTTTTTTTGATATTTCCAATATGAATGCCTCCATGAAGTTACGGCCCTGATTTATTGGTGAAAGAAAAGCAGATATCGTTACGTTTTTTTTTACATCCAATGTCGTGTGACACGGGTACTGCTATTTTCCATGTTGCGTGTTGTATGTTGACTTAGAGGATAAGTTAAATGACATTTATTTGTACATCAGGGCACACCATTTTTAAACCTACAGCTGGTTTCATGTTAGATGAAGGCGGTGAAATGCAGTCATCTTTAAAAAAAAATTGATGACAAATATTACAACACAAATGTTGTCACATGTCAATTTCACCTAAAACAGTGTGCAATACGTCATGGATTGATTGATTGATTGTTGGTTGCTTAACGTCCAGTGGTAAATATTTCATGCATATTCAGGACGAGAACAAATTAACAATAAATACAATCGGTAGGTTCTGTAAGAGGGGCGTCCGGGATTAAGGTCGGAGAAATTTAGACTGCCACGGGAAATGAGGATATATTGGATAGGGACATTAATTTAGCCTTGCAACAGATCACCTACGGACCCCTCAAAGAGTTGTTGCAAGGGTTCTTAACGTGCAAAGAGCATGGCACTCTCTTTACACGAGGCATCGGCATCGGATTTAACGTCCCCATTCTGACTGGACGTGGCTGCAAATTTGTACATCCCGCACAGCCAAACGGACGCACCACTTTGTGCACTTTTTATGAGTTTGATTGTCCCTGTGGTATCGTTCGCCTTCTTTTGATGATTGATTGTTGGTTGCTTAACGTCCAGTGGCAAATATTTCATGCATATTCAGGACAAGAACAAATTAACAATAAATACAATACGTAGGTTCTGTAAGACCAATGGTGACCATACTTCTATTCCCCAGTCACCCTTGGGGGTTTATTATTGTAACTGTACTTTAATAACATGATTCTTAACAGAACATGATATCCTTTACTATACTGCTCATAAAATTTGCTGACAAATGTTTGTGTTATATGTGTATTACACAGAATTTTTCATCAAATCCAAGAAACTGTCAACATTATATGAACACGACCCGTATTATGTTATCAAGAGAGAAGGATCTCGACTTACTTTAAAGAACAATGAAGGGAACATTTTCCGACGGAACAGTATATTTATTAAAAAGTTTAACGGACAAATAAACGAAGACAAAACTCTGGAGTACGAAAACATTGTGATAAAACTGACTCACAACCATTAGGCAGATCATCAATATTTGGAATTTTAAAGCTTTTGTTTAAAATTTTTTTTTGATATTTCCAACATGAATGCCTCCATGAAGTTACGGCCCTGATTTATTGGTGAAAGAAAAGCAGATATCGTTACGTTTTTTTTTTACATCCAATGTCGTGTGACACGGGTACAGTTATTTTCCATGTTGCGTGTTGTATGTTGACTTAGAGGATAAGTTAAATGATAATTTATTTGTACCTTAGGGCACACCATTTTTAAACCTACAGCTGGTTTCATGTTAGATGAAGGCGGTGAAATGCAGTCATCTTTAAAAAAAAAAATTTGATGACAAAAATTACAACACAAATGTTGTCACATGTCAATTTCACCTAAAACAGTGTGCAATACGTCATGGATTGATTGATTGATTGTTGGTTCTTAACGTCCAGTGGTAAAAATTTCATGCATATTCAGGACGAGAACAAATTAACAATAAATACAATAGGTAGGTTCTGTAATAGAGGCGTCTGGGGTTGAGGTCGGAGAAATTTAGACTGCCACGGGGAATGAGGGTATATTGGATAGGGACAGAAATTTAGCCTTGCAACAGGTCACCTACGGACCCCTCAAAGAGTGTGGCACTCTCTTTACACGAGGCATCGGATTTAACGTCCCCATTCTGACCGGACGTGGCTGCAAATTTGTAAATCCCGCACAGCCAAACGGACGCCCCACTTTGACGAGGGTTTTACCGCCGGTCGGAGGAAGACCAATGGTGACCATACTTATATTCCCCAGTCACCTTTGGGGTTCAATTCGTCATGGAAGTAGTGCATACATGGGTTAACAAGATAAAAACGAAATGGTTCAACGTCTTAAAAAGAGATTGATTGATTGTTGGTTGCTTAACGTCCAGTGGCAAATATTTCATAAATATTCAGGATGAGAACAAATTAACAATAAATACAAAAGGTAGGTTCTGTAAGAGGGGCTTCCGGGAATAAGGTCGGAGAAATTTAGACTGCCACGGGAAATGAGGGTATATTGGATAGGGACAGAAATTTAGCCTTGCAACAGGTCACCTACGGACCCCTCAAAGAGTTGTTGCAAGGGTTCTTAACGTGCAAAGAGTGTGGCACTCTCCTTACACGAGGCATCGGATTTAACGTCCCCATTCTGACCGGACGTGGCTGCAAATTTGTACATCCCGCACAGCCAAACGGACGCCCCACTTTAGCAAGGGTTTTACTGCCGGTCGGAGGAAGACCAATAGTGACCATACTTCTATTCCCCAGTCACCCTTGGGGTTTATTATTGTAACTGTACTTTAATAACATGATTCTTAACAGAACATGATATCCTATACTATACTGCTCATAAAATTTGCTAAGAAATGTTTGTGTTATATGTGTATTACACAGAATTTTTCATCAAATCCAAGAAACTGTCAACATTATATGAACACGACCCGTATTATGTTATCAAGAGAGAAGGATCTCGACTTACTTTAAAGAACAATGAAGGGAACGTTTCCCGACGGAACAGTTCGTTTATTAAAAAGTTTAACGGACAAATAAACGAAGACAAAACTTTGGAGTACGAAAACATTGTGATAAAACTGACTCACAACCATTAAGCAGATCATCAATATTTGGAATTTTAAAGCTTTTGTTTCAAATTTTTTTTTGATATTTCCAACATGAATGCCTCCATGAAGTTACGGCCCTGATTTATTGGTGAAAGAAAAGCAGATATCGTTACGTTTTTTTGTTACATCCAATGTCGTGTGACACGGGTACTGCTATTTTCCATGTTGCGTGTTGTATGTTGACTTAGAGGATAAGTTAAATGACATTTATTTGTACATCAGGGCACACCATTTTTAAACCTACAGCTGGTCTATGTTAGATGAAGGCGGTGAAATGCAGTCATCTTTAAAAAAAAATAATTTGATGACAAAAATTACAACACAAATGTTGTCACATGTCAATTTCACCTAAAACAGTGTGCAATACGTCATGGATTGATTGATTGATTGTTGGTTGCTTAACGTCCAGTGGCAAATATCTCATGCATATCCATGACGAGAACAAATTAACATAAATACAATAGGTAGGTTCTGTAATAGAGGCGTCTGGGGTTGAGGTCGGAGAAATTTAGACTGCCACGGGAAATGAGGGTATATTAGATAGGGACAGAAATTTAGCCTTGCAACAGGTCACCTACGGACCCCTCAAAAAGTGTGGCACTCTCTTTACACGATTGATTGATTGATTGTTGGTTGCTTAACGTCCAGTGGCAAATATTTCATGCATATTCAGGACGAGAACAAATTAACAATAAATACAATAGGTAGGTTCTGTAAGAGGGGCGTCCGGGATTAAGGTCGGAGAAATTTAGACTGCCACGGGAAATGAGGATATATTGGATAGGGACATAAATTTAGCCTTGCAACAGGTCACCTACGGACCCCTCAAAGAATTGTTGCAAGGGTTCTTAACGTGCAAAGAGCGTGGCACTCTCTTTACACGAGGCATCGGATTTAACGTCCCCATTCTGACGTGGCTGCATATTTGTACATCCCGCACAGCCAAACGGACGCCCAACTTTGACGAGGGTTTTACCGCCGGTCGGAGGAAGACCAATGGTGACCATACTTATATTCCCCAGTCACCCTTGGGGTTCAATACGTCATGGAAGTAGTGCATACATGGGTTAACAAGATAAAAATAAAATGGTTCAACGTTTTAAAAAGAGATTGATTGATTGTTGGTTGCTTAACGTCCAGTGGCAAATATTTCATAAATATTCAGGACGAGAACAAATTAACAATAAATACAAAAGGTAGGTTCTGCAAGAGGGGCTTCCGGGAATAAGGTCAGAGAAATTTAGACTGCCACGGGAAATGAGGGTATATTGGATAGGGACAGAAATTTAGCCTTGCAACAGGTCACCTACGGACCCCTCAAAGAGTTATTGCAAGGGTTCTTAACGTGCAAAGAGCGTGGCACTCTTCTCATATCTTGACTTACATCTAGAAATTGACAATGAGGGTCGGTTGAATACAAAACTTTACGACAAAAGAGATGATTTCAGCTTTCCAATTATGAACTTTCCATTTCTATGTAGCAACATTCCAGCAGCGCCTGCATACGGAGTATATATCTCCCAATTGATACGATATTCCCGGGCTTGTGTTTCCTATCATGATTTCCTTGATAGAGGATTGCTGCTCACAAGGAAGCTATTAAACCAAGAGTTCCAAATGGTGAAGTTGGAATCATCCCTTCGTAAATTTTATGGACGCCATCACGAGTTGGTTGACCGTTATGGAATAACCGTTTCACAGATGATATCGGATATGTTCCTTATGTCGTAACTACAATACCCTTCCCTTTTCACGAATGTGACTTACCGAATTAGACTATTTACCGGATTTGTAATAACATAAGCAACTCGACGGGTGCCACATGTGGAGCAGGATCTGCTTACCCGTCCGGAGCACCTGAGATCACCCCCAGTTTTTGGTGGGGTTCGTGTTGCTTAGTCTTTAGTTTTCTATGTTGTGTCATCTGTACTATTATTTGTCTGTTTGTCTTTTTATTTTTGGCCATGACGTTGTCAGTTTGTTTTCGATCTATGAGTTTGACTGTCCCTCTGGTATCTTTCGTCCCTCTTTTACACGAGGCATCGGATTTAACGTCCCCATTCTGACCGGACGTGGCTGCAAATTTATACATCCGGAACAGCCAAACGGACGCCCCACTTTAGCAAGGGTTTTACTGCCGGTCGGAGGAAGACCAATGGTGACCATACTTCTATTCCCCAGTCACCCTTGGGGGTTTATTATTGTAACTGTACTCTAATAACATGATTCTTAACAGAACATGATATCCTATACTTGACTGCTCATAAAATTTGCTGAGAAATGTTTGTGTTATATGTGTATTATACAGAATTTTTCATCAAATCCAAGAAACTGTCAACATTATATGAACACGACCCGTATTATGTTATCAAGAGAGAAGGATCTCGACTTACTTTAAAGAACAATGAAGGGAACATTTCCCGACGGAACAGTTCATTTATTAAAAAGTTTAACGGACAAATAAACGAAGACAAAACTCTGGAGTACGAAAACATTGTGATAAAACTGACTCACAACCATTAGGCAGATCATCACTATTTCGAATTTTAAAGCTTTTGTTTCAATTTTTGTTTTTGATATTTCCAACATGAATGTCTCCATGAAGTTACGGCCCTGATTTATTGGTGAAAGAATAGCAGATATCGTTACGTTTTTTTTTTTACATCCAATGTCGTGTGACACGGGTACTGCTATTTTGCATGTTGCGTGTTGTATGTTGACTTAGAGGATAAAGTTAAATGACATTTTTTGTACATTAGGGCACACCATTTTTAAACCTAAAGCTGGTTTCATGTGGGCGGTGAAATGCAGTCATCTTTAAAAAAAAAAACAAGTCTGATGACAAAAATTACAACACAAATGTTGTCACATGTCAATTTCACCTAAAACAGTGTGCAATACGTCATGGGAGTAGTGCATACACGGGTTAACAAGATAAAAATGACATGGTTCAACGTTTTAAAAAGAGAAAAAAATTGGTATATCCAGAAACTGTTAACAAATACAATAGAGTATTTTCACCGATGGAAGAATTTATTTTATGCTCAAGAAGAACGCATTTGACTAAATGGCTCAATTGGTGGGATAACAGAAGTAATCATAGTATGGAAGCATTTCAATCTGTCTCTGCACCTTCAACAAATCTAGCTGAAGCATCCCATGCCTCGATGAAGCTATCTGGAGGGGCTGGTTTGAATATTGTTTAGTCTGACATATATAATATAAGTGAATGCTTTAAGTTTGAAAAGAGCATATATGGATATTGCCGTGGGTTTGTCAAATCCGGAACCGGACCATCCAAAGCTTTCAAAACATCTCGAATGGAGAAAGGACTTTTAAAATTTTGATGAACTAATGTCTGAATTAGATGGACAATACCACTCTGGAGAGCAACGCCCTAGTAGAGTATCAATCGCATCATTTCAGCTAAATGAATCATCCTCAAAAAGAGCAGACAAGGGGGAAAATCATTACAAACGATATGGGGGTCGAAAGAGAACAGTTAAAAGTAGTAGTTTCAATAATTCTCTTAAAAACATCAGATACGGTCAGTTCAAAATTGTTGACGTTGAGCAATATTCACCTACTGAGGCTTGTGTTACGGTGAAATCAAAAGATTTCTACAGTGTTAAGTTCAACCAAACAACGACATGTTCCTGTCCATACTCAAAATCGCTGGAAATTTTATATAAGACAAAAGAAATATCCATGCAGACAAAAATTATTTGTTCTTCTGGAAATTGGTTTTCTTCATGATGATACTGTTTTACTTCAGTATTCTTACCAACACGACGGATCATTTCTAAACTTAGAAACCATACAGAAATTTCCAAGGATAAATTTAAAAATCTTTTACCTTATTCTCTCCTTAAAGTAGTTTATTTACAGCATTTTTTATTGAATTCAATAAACATGAATAGTTTTGATGATTTTATACATGAATTGTCGAGGACCTCTTCCTAGGTACTCACAATTTGATGCTGCATTGTAATTTTTATAACTTGTTGAGAGAGATGAGGCTTAAATAAAATATTGAATTGAATTGATACAAATTTCGTATATACATATTTGTTATCTACAAGTTCTATCATATTTACAAATACATAGTTAAAGAGAATATCAAATGGGGATAGCTTTTCAGAGGCGGGTCCATTTTTTTCGAAAGGAGGGTAGCCTGCTTTATTCTTTTAATCTGTAAGTGTGGGGTCTTTATCTTGGAAATATGTTTAGAATCAGGATTTTGGGGTAAAATTTTGTTCTGTTTTCCAACTTAAGGTTAATAAATGTAGAGAGCCTGCCCCTCCCCCTTTTCGGAAAGTCATCACTATACATACTCAACTTTTTTCACATTTAACATTCAAAACTTTATTGTTAATATTGACCAAGGCTTTTTAACAGGCATCAATTAAAGGCAGCATCTGTCATAGATAATGCCTGTTTTAAGCATGTCGGGGTGTCAGGATTGCCCAAAGAAAGACCTCCCGACGGTCGGTCTTTCATTTGATCGATTCTGACACACCTGGGTGTGTTCTACGACAAGAAAAACTTAAAATATGCATCATCTGAATTATATACCGTCAAACAAATATTATTTTTTATAAAAATTTGCAAAGTTATGCATCCTATTATACCGACCACACTACAGTGGGATATTACTTTCCAATGCGTTCAGGTTTGAATACGCCCTACGGTTTATTTAGAATGTGAAATAAAACTCAAGAATTCATCTAGATATACACTTTAGAAATTATTATCCATGCGCAATAAAAATATGACTGTAACTGCAGGATGTAAGACACAAATGAATTGTTGTTACCATCCGATAACGGTGTATGAAACATACAAGACATTTTGTAAGTAATTTATTGTACCAACTTAGTGTATGGAAAAGGGGGTGCTATGTTGTCGTTTTTTTCCCCTATTTGTAATTATATTTCTATCGCAGAGTGATTATTTTTTAAACAATTTTAATTGAATCGAATGAAATATTCAGAATAATTTTCTTTGAATAGCAATACAATTTTTAACAGATAATCAGGATATAATTCTATACCCCACCCCACCCAACCCCATTTTGAGGTACGTGGATGTTATTCAATAGAATATAAGAATAATTTATTAGTTGATTATTTGGTAGAGTAAAAGGTAAACAGAAATGTGAACAAGTTAAGAACTGACACGAAGGGAGCACGTACTCGTGATGCATGTACATGTAACACGATTGATTGATTGTTGGTTGCTTAACGTCCAGTGGCAAATATTTCATGCATATTCAGGACGAGAACAAGTTAACAATAAATACAATAGGTAGGTTCTGTAATAGATTAAGGGATTAAGGTCGGAGAAATTTAGACTGCTACGGGAAATGAGGGTATATTGGATAGGGACAGAAATTTAGCCTTGCAACAGGTCACCTACGGACCCCTCAAAGAGTTGTTGCAAGGGTTCTTAACGTGCAAAGAGCGTGGCACTCTCTTTACACGAGGCATCGGATTTAACGTCCCCATTCTGACCGGACGTGGCTGCAAATTTGTACATCCCGCACAGCCAAACGGACGCCCCACTTTAGCAAGGGTTTTACTGCCGGTCGGAGGAAGACCAATGGTGACCATACTTCTATTCCTTAGTCACCCTTGGGGGACATGTAACACGAAAACGAATGTCAATACATGTAGAACACAGTATGATTTCCTATTCAGTGTGAATCAATAAGATTTTCAAAATCTTACACACGAATATTTTAAATCTGGATTTTAAAAGTGTTATGGAAAGTTTTAAATTGAAATTCATCTCACAAATATGATATAAATTCCCAGTCGGCAACAAAACTAGAGGCTCTCAAGAGCCTGTGTCGCTCACCTGATTCTACTTTGGTTTTGGAAATCATGTAAAAATAGATTAAAATCATAACAGATACCCTAATAATGAGTGAGGCCAAATTTGGTTTAATATTGCCATGGTCCTGTAATTTAATAAAAAAATCCTGGTGGCCATCTTGAACAGTAAATCGGCAACAAAGTAGCAACACTTAATCAGCACCTCATAAGAAACATTTATGCCATGTTTTGGTTTCATTCCATTTAGTGCACCTCTAGAAGAAGCATTTGTATGTATTTCCCATAGGGTCTTATGTTAAAGGAAGTCCCCCTATTGGCGGCCATCACGGATGAAGGATCAGCTTCAAAGTAACAAAACTTAGTCAACACCTCATAAGGAACATTCATGCCATGTTTGGTTTCAATCCATTCAGTATGTGGTTCTCTAAAAGAAGACATTTGTATGTATCATCCATAGGGTCCTTTGTTAAACATTGTCCCCATCTGGCAGCCATCATGGATGAAGGATCAGCTTCAAAGTAACAACACTTGGTCAGCACCTCAAAAGGAACATGCATGCCATGTTTGGTTTCATTCCATTCAATGGTTCTCTAAAAGAAAACATTTGTACGTATTTCTCATAGGGTCCTATGTTAAACTAAGTCCTCCGCTGGCGGCCATCTTAGATTATGGATCGGCTTCATAGTAACAACACTTGGTCAGCACCTCATAAGGAACATTCATGCCATGTTTGGTTTCATTGCATTCAGTGGTTCTCTAAACGAAGACATTTGTATGTATTTCCCATAGGGTCCTATGTTAAACTAAGTCCCCCGCTGGCTGCCATCTTGGATGATGGATCAGCTTCAAAGTAACAACACTTGGTCAGCACCTCATAAGGAACATTCATGCCATGTTTGGTTTCATTGCATTCAGTGGTTCTCTAAAAGAAGACATTTGTATGTATTTCCTATAGGGTCCTATGTTAAACTAAGTCCCCCGCTGGCTGCCATCTTGGATGATGGATCAGCTTCAAAGTAACAACACTTGGTCAGCACCTCATAAGGAACATTCATGCCATGTTTGGTTTCATTGCATTCAGTGGTTCTCTAAAAGAAGACATTTGTATGTATTTCCCATAGGGTCCTATGTTAAACTAAGTCCCTCTCTGGCGGCCATCTTGGATGATGGATCGGCTTCAAAGTAACAACACTTAGTCAAGACCTCATAAGGAACATTCATGCCATGTTTGGTTTCATTGCATTCAGTGGTTCTCTAAAAGAAGACATTTGTATGTATTTCCCATAGGGTGGTATGTTAAACTAAGTCCCCCGCTGGCAGCCATCTTGGATTATGGATCGGCTTCAAAGTAACAACACTCGGTCAGCACCTCATAAGAAACATTCATGCAATGTTTGGTTTCATTCCATTCAGTGGTTCTCTAAAAGAAGACATTTGTATGTATTTCCCATAGGGTCCTATGTTAAACTAAGTCCCCCGCTGGCGGTCATCTTGGATTATGGATCGGCTTCAAAGTAACAACACTCAGTCAGCACCTCATAAGGAACATTCATACCATGTTTGGTTTTATTCCATTCAGTGGTTCTCTAAAAGAAGACATTTGTATGTATTTCCCATAGGGTCCTATGTTAAACTAAGTCCCCCGCTGGCGGCCATCTTGGATTATGGATCGGCTTCAAAGTAACAACACTTGGTCAGCACCTCCTAATGAACATTCATGCTATGTTTTGTTTCATTCCATTCGGTGGTTCTCTAAAAGAAGTCATTTGTATGCATTTCCCATAGGGTCCTATGTTAAACTAAGTCCCTCACTGGCGGCCATTTTGGATGATGGAACAGCTACAAAGTAACAACACTTGGTCAGCACCTTGTAAGGAACATTCATGCTATGTTTTGTTTCATTCCATTCAGTGGTTCTCTAAAAGAAGTCATTTGTATGCATTTCCCATAGGGTCCTATGTTAAACTAAGTCCTCCGCTGGCGGCCATCTTGGATGATGGATCAGCTACAAAGTAACAACACTTGGTCAGCACCTCCTAATGAACATTCATGCTATGTTTTGTTTCATTCCATTCAGTGGTTCTCTAAAAGAAGACATTTGTATGCATTTCCCATAGGGTCCCATGTTAAACTAAGTCCCTCACTGGTGGCCATTTTGGATGATGGAACAGCTACAAAGTAACAACACTTGGTCAGCACCTTGTAAGGAACATTCATGCTATGTTTTGTTACATTCCATTCAGTGGTTCTCTAAAAGAAGTCATTTGTATGCATTTCCCATAGGGTCCTATGTTAAACTAAGTCCCCCGCTGGCGGCCATCTTGGATGATGGATCGGCTACAAAGTAACAACACTTGGTCAGCACCTCATAAGGAACATTCATGCCATGTTTGGTTTCATTCCATTCAGTGGTTCTCTAGAAGAAGTTCAAAATGTAAAAAGTTAACGCCGACGACGGACGACGCCGGACGACGCCGGACGACGACGGACGACGGACGACGGACGCCAAGTGATGAGAAAAGCTCACTTGGCCCTTCGGGCCAGGTGAGCTAAAAACTATCAGACGCTTATAACTTTGAAGTAATTTTTATAGTTTGCATTTTATCAAAGAAAATAATGACCTCACACAGGTCATTATTTTATGCGTTGGAGTATTTTTCATTGAAACATGGTATCGTCCGGGTTGATTCTTCGAAAGAATGACCTATCGTTCTGAAAGAAAATAACTACATATAGGTATATAAAGTTACAGATCACACAACTTGAGGAACACGATATAAAAACAAAGAAGTCGTAATTTACACAGGTCATTATTTTATGCCTTGGGAGCATATTTCATTGAAACATGGTATCGTCCGGGTTGATTCTTCGAAAGAATGACCTATCGTTCTGAAAGAAAATTACTCCATATAGGTATATAAAGTTACAGATCACACAACTGGAGGAACAGGATATAATCAAAGAGCTGATTGCTCTGAGGTGGAAGAAGATGCATAAAAGGTAACTTGAATTACCATAAAAGCAGCCCCACCAACCCAGCCGGCTTTGTCCCAATATTGCTTTTGGCGTATTTTTTTCTTAAAAAAATAGTAAGACTCATAACTCAATCAAAACTCGCTATACGTAACATAAAAATCTGCAAATACTGTTGATTCAAATTAAATTTTCCAACTAGATTCCATACATTCGACTCAGCATGGTCAACTTGATGCAATGCAACTTCGCCAAGCAATTATAACAGTAATTGATTTGGTTTCACTTGAAAGTTTTCTGTCAATTTACAAAGGTAGATAGTTGACCTTAAAAGAGCTGGCTATCAAGGTTTTAGTTTGCTTAAACTATGGTTTTCATTATAAATATATATTGAAAAATTATAAATATATCTAATGCAGATATGTGTCAGGCCAAGAATTGTTTGGGCACTTATTAGCATTTCAAACTGGTTCCGTACTCGAGCCTCGATAATGGGTGTACCTAAATGACGAATAACGGTAAAGAGATGGACTATTTGGTTGTATCACCAAAGATCACGCCTTCGCCTTTCAAAACAGAAAATTCATCATTTCATTGAATTTATTTCTACTGCATGTTATCTTCAAGTAGTTGGATTTGGATCAAGACATAATACATTGATCACCTTTTCCTGATAAAAATAATTTAAGAGAAAAACATTTGACAATTACGGGATTATTTCGTAAAGGTCTGGAAATCATAATAAATAAAACTGTTTATTTAAAGAATATATAATAATAGAAGATGTGGTATAATAAACTGTTTATCATTATTATCTGAAATCCATCCCCGTCTCAAACAAGGCGACCTATCAAAACATTTCCATTCAACACATACGCTTCTGCATCTATGTCTTTTAGTCTTGCTTTAAAAAGACATGATATATGTATGACCTTGCATAATGGTATGGGGTAGTCTTAACCTTCGTTTTTTCCGTGAATCTACCTATTGAAATGTAAATTGGATTCGATATTCCAATCCATCAAGGACCATAAATCCTGATTAGGAAAAATGTAAAAAGTCAATCTGGAAATTGACATTTTTATTTTGACTTATTCTAATAATGTAATATATGTTCTAAAATTTCACCAAGTATTCACAGTTCATTATATCTCCAAAACGAGTTTTCTGACTTAACTGGTTGTAAAATTCAAGCTCAAAATAAAGTACAGGATTAAGTTAATTTGTAACATTTGTTTGCATTGATGATAAGGCTATTGTACCAGTTGGGGTACACCAGGGTCCAGTTGTTCAAAAGTGTTGTTAAATTTAACGACGATTAAGCCTAAAGAAGTCTTCAAATCTGAACGCAGTCGCTAACTAATCAATGCGTTAAATAATGTTGTTCAAAAAATGTTAACGACAATGTTACCTAACGCAGTGTTTAACTTTGACGATGTAATTAAAAAAAATAATACCCACAATTTTTAGAAAAAAATCAACTTCCTGTATTATTCAACATGGCCGAACATATGTCTGTAAAAATACAAGGGAGAGGAAATTAAATTTCACTGCTACTGAGAGCAACCTCATTAGTGAGCTGGTTACAACACACCTAGACCTTGTGCAGGGGAAGCATTTCCCAGAAGTGACCAATGACAAAAAGCAAGAAATGTGGGTAGACATCACCAGCAAGGTTCATGCCTTGGGGTCTGCCTCAGGATAGAAACAGAGGTGAGGAATCGATGGAGATACCTTAGTCATGGGGCAAAAGTTTACCAATCTGCAGAGGGAAAGGTCACAAACTGGTGGTGGTTCTCTTCCTACCCAGACTTTCCAGGCAGTTGTGAACATCAAAAACTTCATGAAGGACACTGCCTCTTTCCGTGGAGTTCCCGGTGGTCTTTTTTTAACTTTCCTTCCATCATAATCTTTTCACCCTGATTCATCAATTTGTAATCTTTTCTCTTTTTCTCTCTTAATACCATGTCACTTGTCATTGTTACCCGTGTTTATTAACGAGTAAGTGAGATTTATAATTACCGCTGTGCGCTCACTTGTCTCAAACCAACTATATGACCACTTCCTGTCATTAACAGTTGCTATTTCAATACTCTTGGAATCTAAAGATGAGCGTAGAAATTCACTAGTTAAGTCTCCCAAACGAAGTTTGGGAAGACTTATTGTTTATGCTCAGTTATTATTATTATTCTTATTGTTTTTGCTCAGTTCTTATTATTCTTCTTCTTCTTCTTCTTCTTCTTCTTCTTCTTCTTCTTCTTCCGCCGCTTTTAAATTTGAACTTGTCCGCACCCGTTCTCCAAAACCGCTTGTCAGATTAACTTAGGGTTTCACAATATGTTAGACTAACATGTCTAGTGGTGCAATCAGGGTTTTGTTTGTGCAATGGGGTTTATAAAGGGGTACTTTGAGGGGCAAAAAGAAAAGAGGGTTTTACTATAGAACACTATGGGATTTTATTTTTTTAAATTTTCAAATGATTATAAATTGAAAACCGTTTGTGATAGACACAATCTTTTTAATTGAAAATGTTCTAAATGATAAAGCCCATTAAATGAAATACAGGGTTAGTCCCCAGGGGTCACCCCACCCCCTGCCATTTAAGAAAGTTCTAATACCTTGTAAGTGGTCAAGATCCCCACCCCTAAACCATATATATTTTGGTTTGTTATGCTAAGATGGTTTGAATGATATACAGAGTTAGTCCCCAGGGGTCATCCCAACCCCCTGCCATTTGAGAAAGTTCTAATATCTTGTAAATGGTCGAGATCCCAACCCCTAAACCATATATATTCTGGTTTGTCATGGTAAAGCACATCAGATGATATACAGGGTTAGTCCCCAGGGGTCACCCCCGACCCCTGCCATTTAAGAAAGTTCTAATATCTTCTTAGTGGTCAAGATCCCCACCCCTAAACCATATATATTCTGGTTTGTCATGCTAAGATGGTTTGAATGATATACAGGGTTAGTCCCCAGGGGTCATCCCGACCCCCTGCCATTTGAGAAAGTTCTAATATCTTGTAAATGGTCGAGATCCCCACCCCTAAACCATATATATTCTGGTTTATCATGATAAAGCACATCAAATGAAATACAGTGTTAGTCCCCAGGGGGCACCCCCACCCCCTGCCATTTAAGAAAGTTCTAATATCTTGTAAGTGGTCAGGATCCCCACCCCTAAACCATATATATTCTGGTTTGTCATGCTAAGATGGTTTGAATGATATACAGGGTTAGTCCCCAGGGGTCATCCTGACCCCCTGCCATTTGAGAAAATTATAATATCTTGTAAATGGTCGAGATCCCCACCTCTAAACCATATATATTCTGGTTTGTCATGATAAAGCATATCAAATGAAATACAGGGTTAGTCCCCAGGGGTCACCCCCACCCCCTGCCATTTAAGAAAGTTCTAATATCTTGTAAATGGTTTAGATCCCCACCCCTAAACCATATATATTCTTATTTGTCATTTCTCGAACATTTGAATGACGTATACGGTCAGTCCCCAGGGGTTCCCCCCACCCCCAATGTTCTAATATCTTGTAAATGGTTGAGATCCCCACCCCTAAACCATATATATTCCTGTTCGCCATGTAATGAACATTTGAATGACGTATAGGGCCAGTCCCCAGGGGTTCCTCCCCACCCCCAATGTTCTAGTATCTTGTGAAAGGTCGAGATCCCCACCCCTAAAACAAATATATTCTGGTTTGTCATGCCAAGATGATTTGAATGATATACAAGGTTAGTCCCCAGGCATCACTAATGCATATAACTTTACTGGACCAAACCAATTTTCACTGGACATTGCCCAATGTCAGGCGACCCTTGGAATTATGAATTATGGGAGCTTCGTTTGGGAGACTTCGTAACAGCATCCTGTTACAATCATTTCTTGTTGAATATGCAAGAGAACTACTTATATATTTTGTGCGGAACTGTCACTTGGTTTATAGAGAAATTTTTGTGTCTTACAATGTCCACTCATTAATACACTTGACTGATGACATAATGAACTACAACCAACAAATCAATGAATGATTTATGTGCTTTTCCATTTGAAAACCATTTGCAAAACTAAAAAAAGAAGGTAAAGAAAGCTCAAAATCCTATTGCACAAGTAGCAAAACGATTGCATGAATTGGAAAAAGCTAAGTGTAGACAAATACCACAAAAAATCCATATATATGTATCAACAAGAAAGAAGGACAGTTGCTTTTTATTGAAAAACAATAAGTTTGCCTTCATAAAGGAGAAGCGAAATGACAAATTTATGTGTGATGTTTTTGAACGCCATAATTTAGTAAGTTTTTTTCTAAACCATGTCACTCTAAGATATTGGACATTTTATTACCAAAAGATAATAGGAGAGGTTCACAAAGGATTTCATTGGACCGTAATGATTTCCAGAGAAAGGTTGTTTGTCTACCTTTTGACAGAGGTTACCTTCCAATACCAATGCTGCACATCATGGAACGTTTCTGAACACTTCTAGCACATGTAGAAATGTAATTGTCAGCTTGGGTAAGTGTGTTTTAATGCATCACTGCATGCTCATTCATGAATGTATTGATTCCTTATAGTTTTTGATTGCAATAGCTAAAAAATGTTAGATCTCACTTTAATACATGGAAACTTGTCCAGAATTGCATGTATTGGTAGGTAGTGCATGATGTACATATAAAGTAATCAAAGATACCAAGAGATGAAGTTAACTTATTTTTCTGTAAAAAATTGGACTTACAGGCTCAAACCCATGTCAGCATTTAAAAAACATATTGGTACACTTTACACATGAATTTGAGTCAAGATCATGAAGATAAAGCAAATGACCTGTATTTTTTTAACTTGATAAGAAAATTAAATAAAAATTTTAACAAAAATATTTTATTCATAGTTTTGAATTTAAAAACAAAATCATAGAATTGATACATTTTTTGTACATGTGATAGGTAATGCAAAATTTAACTACACATACATTTCTACAGACTCAATATATTTCATTTACATGTACCCTGAATATCCAGAGGTTTATCTTGAAGTTGCACTGTATTATTCAAGTGTGTTTTTGACCTTGTTTTGATGACTAAATTTTATTACAGCCAATACAAGAAACAGTTGAGATGGGGAAAAGTGGTGCAGGGCTGTTTGGATAGAAGACGAACAAGAAGAAGAAGGTGTAATTCCTTTAATTTGGATAACTGGAGACAAAATCATGTGGCCATCATGAGCCAAAAACGTATCCAAAGTAATGCAAGAAGGTCGGAAACCAGACGATAGATGGGAAGAGTTCAAGCTGCAAAAGATTAAATTTGAATCTGGTTAGATTCATTAGAATTTATTATAGCATGTACATTTGTCATTTCTTCAGTTCAAGTTATTTATACATATATGTTTCAACACTCTGAACTACAGTAATCCTTTTGGGGCCTTTTATAACTTGCAGTGTGGTACATGTATTGGTTTTGCTGATTGTAAAGTGCTGCATAGAAACCTAATGTTGCTAGCTTCTAAGGTCCAGAAGTCTATGGTAGAAAGTTGTCGCATCACATCTTGTTTTATTTTATATTGTATGAATTTATTGTGCTTTGTAGATAGCAAAAGAGAGTGTGACCTTCTTGATGATACAACAACAGCGGAAATGTCTGATGATGATGATGATGATACTCAGGAGGTTACAAAAAGAGTGTAAAAAAAAAGGAGTATGCTGATTTTGTAGTGGGTGTGTAATTAAAATCTATGGTGCAAAATTTGCATTTTTTTTTGTTAACAGGATATAATAAAGCAAGTATATGACTGTTCTACAGCTTAATTTTTTTTATGTCTGATAATTGTCTTCACTTTTAAATGTATAAAAACAATATAACAGTTTGTCTGAACCTTATATTTTTGTCCTGAGAGTAGTAGCTCTGTACATGTAGCTCACTATAAATAATTGACCTTAACAATAGGTTATAGTGGATTTAAGTAAACACTGACTTCATAATTAACTACATTCGTTATTTCAATGTAGATAATAATGACCAACCTGTGACACAGAAGAGTCCAAGATATCAAGGAAAAAAGAGATTATTTATGAAATTATTAAACACCGTCTATATGTTAGTTTACACTGAGAGATCCAACACCACCACCATCACAACCATCCAATGCTCATGAGAGGAAACAAGGTAATATATCAAACTGATTCAAAGTATGAAAATTACAGGCAGTGAGTGTCATAAACTCAATTTACATGGTGCAGATTTAATTTTCATAGGGTTTACTTAATAAGTTCACACCTATCACAAATCAGGTTATACAAGGTTGGCTCTGATATAGAATAATATGACGGGGACAGTCAGGTGACATGTCTTCCTTGTGAACTGTGTGTCAGTCGAATACAAAGCAGGGTCAATATTCATGTCTTATTATAATGTTCTCGTCCTGAACTTGTGTTTAACTTGCAACTGGAGAATAAAATATTATTCGTCCCTATATATTGAACAAAAGAGTGTTCACCCTGGATAATTTATACATTTTTAACCAGATTTATCAGGATATTAATATAACATTTTTTCCTAGGAAAAGTAGTCTCCAGTGATGACGAGTCGATATTGAGAAGTCGTCCTAATGTCTCGTCAAGGACTTTGTGGAAATCAAGTTCTCAAAGGACTTCATCCTCAGCCAAATCTTATAAGACTTCTGCCAGATCAAGATCTCATATAGAAACTTTTGGGACTGTGTTATCAGGTAGATCAATATCAAAATCTTCAGTTGTGCATGGCAGGAAAAACAACACCACAATGTCTTCAGGCCGTTCAGGGAAGTCCAGAAGTGTGCAAGAACACAAGTGAAGAGACTACCTACTGAATTGTTTTTCAATGGATTTTACAGAAAGGTGTAAAGCCGAGCTGGCCCAGGGAAGGAAAATTTACAGTGGAAACTTTCAAAAATGTAAAATATCACATGTCGTTGACGCAATCGTCAACTGTTACACCGGAAATCATTTGTCGTGTAAAAAACATTCATTTTTATGTGATGGTTTATAGAAAGTATGGCTTAGAAATATCAAGTCAGGAATATGACAGTTGTTGTCCATTCGTTTGATGTGTTTTATCATTTGATTTTGCCATTTGATTAGGGACTTTCCATTTTGAATTTTCCTCGGAGTTCAGTATTTTTGTGATTTTACTTTTTAGAGGAAACTACCAAAACGTTCTATTTTATAAAAATCCTATATAGCTTTTAATCATCAACACTTAAAAAATTGGAAAAAAAAGCGAAGGAAGTCAAAGAGAATTGCTGCTTGCAGAATATAATATGGTTCGGGTTATAGACACAGCTGAGCGCACAGAACAGTACATCAACTCACTTCCTAATGCAGAAAATCAGATCAAGGAAACAAAAAACGAGGTTGAACAAATGACAGATAAACAGGAATCTACTCGCATTCCATATTCATATAAATTTCCCAATTTTAAGCCTACTCCACGAGGACCTCTTTTGAGTTCATTCACTGAAAATGTCAACTCTACACCATTAAACCTTGAAATGGAAGATAAAACAGTCGATAACGGTGCTTTTGCATGTATTTGGCAGTCTCTCACATCAGAGTTAACCAGATTCTTACTCAAGAAGGATCTACTACTGACCCGTCTCACTAGTTTTAACGACAGACCAGAATTTTACACACTATGGAATTCTACATTTTTTAGTATTAAGCAAGAGCTTAGTGTAACTACCAGTGAGGAACTAGATCTATTGATAAAATAATTAGGACCCGAATCCAGTAAAAATGTCAAACCCCGCCATAATAGGTAAAGATGACACAAAAATACAAATGAACAGAACAGAAGACACTACATCATCCACCAAATATAATTACTATACTACTCTTTTATGTCTGAGATTTGGATGTAGAATTAGCAAAAATGGAATATATCTTTCATGGGTCATCATTGTTTTTCCATACAATGTAAAAGAGGGACGAAAGATACCAGAGGGACAGTCAAACTCATAGATCGAAAACAAACTGACAACGCCATGGCCAAAAATAAAAAGACAAACAGACAAATAATAGTACAGATGACACAACATAGAAAACCAAAGACTAAGCAACACGAACACCACCAAAACTGGGGGTGATATCATGTGCTGCGGAAGGGTAAGCAGATCCTGCTCCACATGTGGCACCCGTCGTGTTACTTGTGTTATTACAAATCCGGTAAATAGTCTAATTCGGTAAGTCACATTAGTGAAAAGGGAGGGTATTGTAGTTACGACATAAGGAACATATCCGATATCATCCGTGAAACAGTTATTCCATAACGGTCAACCAACTCGTGATGGCGTCCGTAAAATTTACGAAGGGATGACTTCAACTTCACCATTTGGAACTCTTGGTTTAATAGCTTCCTTGTGAGCAGCAATCCTCTATCAAGGAAATCATGATAGGAAACACAAACCCGGGAATATCGTATCAATTGGGAGATATATACTCCGTATGCAGGCGCTGCTGGAATGTTGCTACAGAGAAACGGAAAGTTCACAATTGGGAAGCTGAAATCATCTCTTTTGTCGTAAAGTTTTGTTTTCAACCAACCCTCATTGTCAATTTCTAGATGTAAGTCAAGATATGAGGCAGACTTGACTGTATCTGTAGTATCCTTTATCTCTAGTTCGATAGGATAGATTCGTTCAACATAGTCACCAAATTTTGTATTATTTAGTGAGAGAACATCATCTATATAGCGGAACGTAGAGTTAAAGGATATTGCTAACTACTAACTTTCTTGCTAAGAAGTTCCTGTATGAAGTCAGCCTCATAATAATACAGAAACAAGTCGGCAAGAAGAGGGGCACAATTGGTTCCCATTGGAATTCCGACAGTCTGATGAAAAACACGTCCTCCAAACGTAACACATATGTTGTCAATCAAGAAATCAAGCATGTTGATAATGTCAGTTTCAGAGAATTTTTTGTTTGAATCAGAGTGATTCTTTACAAAGTAGGATTTATTCCTCCCCAAGACAAGATACTTGTATCTACGTACGCCATTCTTATTAATGATTGATTGATTGTTGGTTGCTTAACGTCCAGTGGCAAATATTTCATGCATATTCAGGACGAGAACAAATTAACAATTAATACAAAAGGTAGGTTCTGTATTAGGGGCGTCCGGGATTAAGGTCGGAGAAATTTAGACTGCCACGGGAAATGAGGGTAAATTGGATAGGGACAGAAATTTAGCCTTGCAACAGGTCACCTACGGACCCCTCAAAGAGTTGTTGCAAGGGTTCTTAACGTGCAAAGAGCGTGGCACTCTCTTTACACGAGGCATCGGATTTAACGTCCCCATTCTGACCGGACGTGGCTGCAAATTTGTACATCCCGCACAGCCAAACGGACGCCCCACTTTAGCAAGGGTTTTACTGCCGGTCGGAGGAAGACCAATGGTGACCATACTTCTATTCCCCAGTCACCCTTGGGGAATTCTTATTAATGAAACAAATTAATACCAACTCTTTCAATTTGTCTTTTAGTTTGGAATGGGGAATACTTGTGTAAAGTGTAGAAAAGTCAAATGTTTTAATACTATTGCAAGATGAGAGAGTCTTAGATTGTATGTAAACTAAAATATCTTCGGGATTTTTTAGTATCCACATCTGATTCACGCCACCTCTAGAATAGACAGTTTCACAATAACTTTGGAGCCCGGCTTTGATTGCTGATAAAATAGATGTTAATAATTTAGAAAGAGGTTTCGTGGAGCACTTGGAAGACCCAGCAATATACCGTTGTTTGTAAGGACACTTATGTAGTTTAGGTATCCAATACAGTGATGGAAGATCCAGTTCTTCATCTTTGGTTGAAATTCTAAAGGAACATAGAACAGACCTATGATTATCCAGGATTTCCTCTTTGGTAAGTGTCGTAAAGGTATATGTTGAGTTTCCAAGTGAATTGTCAAAACCTAATTCATTTATCAAGCAGTCTATGTAATGATATTTACACACAAAAACGATGTTGTTTGGGGCTTTATCTGCGGGGACAACAACATATTTGTCACGGAGGTAGGACAAGTGTCTTGCAACATTTGGGTCTTTGAAAATTGACGTAGCGTGGGTATTGATTGATTGATTGATTGATTGTTGGTTGCTTAACGTCCAGTGGCAAATATTTCATGCATATTCAGGACGAGAACAAATTAACAATAAATACAATAGGTAGGTTCTGTAATAGGGGCGTCCGGGATTAAGGTCGGAGAAATTTAGACTGCCACGGGAAATGAGGGTATATTGGATAGGGACAGAAATTTAGCCTTGCAACAGGTCACCTACGGACCCCTCAAAGAGTTGTTGCAAGGGTTCTTAACGTGCAAAGAGCGTGGCACTCTCTTTACACGCGGCATCGGATTTAACGTCCCCATTCTGACCGGACGTGACTGCAAATTTGTACATCCCGCACAGCCAAACGGACGCCCAACTTTAGCAAGGGTTTTACTGCCGGTCGGAGGAAGACCAATGGTGACCATACTTCTATTCCCCAGTCACCCTTGGGGAGGCGTGGGTACTGATATGCCCATTTAGTTTATTAATTCGGATTTGTATCAACGACCTCACAGCCTTGATCCATTCGGAAAGAGTATCTACGTCTTCTTTCTCGCGTTCAGCCCATTGCCTGGCATAATCGTCGACTGAATCCATCAGTATTTTGAAGTTGTATTTCCAATTGATGGATTTAGGCTCACGATATTTCGGACCTTTGGATAACAAATTATCCACCATTTTCGAAAGTGTACGAAACCCTCCACAATCCCTTAAAAAGTGTACACCAACCATTTTCAGATTTTAAGACAATAATCAATCATTCTTAATAAAAAGAATATCCAGTCTATTATAGTTTAGTTCAATATAGAAATTTGCATTGGAAATAAACTGAAACATATCTGACTTGATTTGATGACATCTATCTGTGATGCTTGTGTTTGGTCAGAATAAAGAGTATAAAGATACCATTTTGTTGTTGTAAATGGATGGGTTTGATGCATATCCACGCAGATTACATACAAGGGATTACACTGAATGCAAGCAATCAATCAGCTACCATGAACAACATCTATTTATAATATTGTGTAGCCTACATTTTATGCAAGATTTTGTCTATTGATATAAAACTTTATTACCACAGGCATCTAGTTACAATAGAGTGAAAGAAATTAATTATTCAAGTTTTCTTTGAGCGACCAAGTCCAAGTTGACGATTCATCAGCTTTTGGTGTTTTAGTAGCTGGTATCTGGTAGGAAACACCTCATTTCAAATACCACAGGTATTCTGTCTTGGAGCTTGGGGTTTCTTCTTAGCTTTGGAGCCATGCATAAACATTTAATGTTTGTCCCGATCAGCTACTGAATGAAACACAAATGTATTTTCAATGCATAGATGATAAATGGCTTCATCGCGATAATAAAAACGTACTTTTAAAATATAGATTTTTTAAAACCCTCTCCCCTAAAGTGTATGTTCTGTACACTTTGGAAAATGGTAGATAATTATAGATGACCCCTAACATATATGTCCAAATGTGACCTACCAAATTAGACTTATTATTACCGAGTTTGTACTAACATGAGCAACACGACGGGTGCCACATGTGAAGCAGCATCTGCTTACCCTTCCTGATTGATTGATTGATTGTTGGTTGCTTAACGTCCAGTGGCAAATATTTCATGCATATTCAGGACGAGAACAAATTAACAATAAAAACAATAGGTAAGTTCTGTAATAGGGGCGTCCGGGATTAAGGTCGGAGAAATTTAGACTGCCACGGGAAATGAGGGTATATTGGATAGGGACAGAAATTTAGCCTTGCAACAGGTCACCTACGGACCCCTCAAAGAATTGTTGCAAGGGTTCTTAACGTGCAAAGAGCGTAGCACTCTCTTTACACGAGGCATCGGATTTAGCGTCCCCATTCTGACCGGACGTGGCTGCAAATTTGTACATCCCGCACAACCAAACGGACGCCCCACTTTAGCAAGGGTTTTACTGCCGGTCGGAGGAAGACCAATGGTGACCATACTTCTATTCCCCAGTCACCCTTGGGGGTTTACCCTTCCTGAGATCACCCCCAGTTTTTGGTGGGGTTCGTGTTGCTTAGTGTTAAGTTTTCTATGTTGTGTTTTGTGTGCTAATGTTTGTTGGTCTTTTTCTAGTTTAGCCACTTCGTTGTCAGTTTATTTTCGACTTGTTTTCTGACTTCCCAATATCAGAATCTCAAGACTACCAAAGGAGGAGCTCTACAGCACCAAATTTGCAACCCCTAAGGAATTTGTTTGATATTGCAGATGACATTTTGTGGTCCAACATTGGTCCAGCACTGTTGGCCTGGGCATCATTTTATGGCCTGCACCAATACCAATGGCTTAGTGCCAATACCAGGCACTTTAACATTCCACTACTATATGGAGAGCTAATGGTGGGGAAAACCTTAATTGCTATGTGTGCTGCCTAGCTTACTGGGTGTAAGGAGACTCACATAACCTCCAGGTAAGCATTTTTGAATTATTTACCTAAGTTAGGAATGTAAATGAATGGGTATGCTTAATAATGTATGTATTAAACCATTTAATTAATTTGGTCTTACACAAAAAGTTGGATTCAAAAATCTGTTCTCTTATTAAAAAGAAAGTCATATATTTTCAAATCATATTCAGTGAAACCAATGTATAATGATATAGATAGATATGGTGCGAGTGCCAAAAAGATATATATGCATTGACCATTTTAGCTTTTTTATGAGATATGTAGAAATGAATATCTATTTGGTGGTATAATTCAATATTCTTCTTTCCTCACGGACAATGTTTGATAACCGAAAGTAGGAATTGGTGAAAAAAGTAAGATTGAACAATAGTTCATAAATCTTGTTGGTATTTTGTCATGCCTGTAAATTATGATATTAGAGTACAACATTACACGTGAAATTGATACAATAACACCATTATTTCTGAAGAAAAAAATCATACTAGAACTCCCATAATATGTGAAGTACTTAATTTAACTTGTTGTTTTGACAGGTGTACCTTAGCTTTTGTGAATTCTTGGTTGACTAAGTCAACACTTCCATTTATATGGGATGATCCAACAACAGAAGAAGATGCAGAAGTAGCAGTGGACATTTACAATGAGTGTGTACGTGGCATGTGAAAAATTGCTAAAAATCTCGTTTAGAAATCAATTTCATTCACAATTCATATACATTAGGCAAATTAATATTAAGGTTGGATTTGGTCAATAGTTTATATACACAATCACATTACCGCTGTGAGATACAGCGCAAAACATTTCAGCGCTTTGACAGATGACCGCTGAATCTCTCACAGATTATCCCACATATGCCAACAGAAAAGAAAAACTTGCCAGAAGTTAAATTTTTTTACAAAGATTGAACTCCTTACACAAAATAAAGATCTATTCAATTTTGGTTGGGTGAGTGGCAAGACCCTTGCCGAAATTGCAGAACGACTGACTGGACAATCTGTGAAAATACTACCAGATGAAGTGAATATGTAATTAAAAATATTATATAGAGGTTGTAAGATTATGAAATGCGATTTGTTTGAATGATATCATGCATGACCTAAATCCAGAAGCGTGTTTCGTATATACAAGACTCGTCAGTGACACTCAAATCAAAATAATTGTCAGGCCAACTAAAGTAAAAATTAAAAAAAACATTGAGGACCCATAATGATATAGAAAACAATTCAAATTAATAATGACTTTCTTTGTATGATATTTCAGAGAGAAACCAGGACCATCCAAAACATCAAATTAAAAACGTTACATGAAAGGTATTGATAAAATCATTTTAAAATTAAACGAAATGTCAGCATCCTTTTTTTAGGCATGTTTTATTCATGGCCTTTATCATTTTTATGCAAGAGAAAAGTATTGTAAAGATGTAATCGCACCATAAATGCACCATGTGTATCAAAATTAAAACACAGGTGTGATCTAGGCCGACATTTCAGAACGTGCCACCTTTTAGAAAAAAATATTGCGGTAGAACGCACTCCATCAGTAAATCCAAAATTATATTCTAATAAACGATTTATAAACCCTAGGGGAAATTTACCTAGAAAAAAAGTTATTATGTTTAATATTGTATTAATAAATTATATTTTACCCTTTTCAGTATGTCTGAAATGTCGGTTACTAAATTCGTCAAACCTTTTGAGAAGAAATTCTAGATTATTGGCCTGTTGAAGGGTTGCCTTGTGAAGTAAAGGGTTGTGTAACCCGTTATCAAGAGTATAGGGATGTACAGTAAACACTGGCTCCGTTTTCATACGAAGAAAACATCAATTATAATAAGTCGTTTGTGCCAAAGTAAATTCGGGAGAAGATGCTACCTTCTTCAACATTTACGGGATTTCCACAAACTTAATCTTATAGTTATTTACACGACAGAATATAACTAACTAGAGGGGACGGAAGAACCAAGCCCGACCCTTATGTTACACTAGAATAACACAATTCGATAAATGCTTTATTTTTTATGTATGTAGTACCTCGGGGTAGGGTCGGTGGTGCTCCACTGGAGGAGGAGACAGAGAGACTCTTTCCGGATCTGTCAATCGAAAACTGGAACACCAAGCTGACGGCAAGCATATTAAGTCCAGCCGATTCGATCTGTGAGATATTACAGAAGTACAGGTTATCGTCACGGTAAGTTGTTAAAAATCTTACATTGGCGCTGCGAGCATTTTTCGTACTAATTCACTCGGGGAGTTGAATTCTTAAGCGAAGAATACTTCAAAAAGGGGCCCAAACAGCACCTCCATTTTGTTTTTAGGGGATCCCTGACAGGTCACCTATTTCTAGTTTTTGGCTACCCAAGGTTTCGCTGGTGTAGTCATTTCGGGAGGGAAAGTCAAAGCACAGGGAAGGGAAAACTTTTGTGACCAAGTTTCAGTCACGGATTTGTAATTTTAGGGATTTTTCACACTTGACCGTCTGCGGAGCCCTTGAAGGGAATTGTGTGAACCCCATATTTGTTCTGAAAAACCCTTGTAGGGATTTGTGTAACCCCTGAATTCAATTCAGCCGCGCATTGCACTACGTGTTATTCAACAGTGCAGCAGCAGTTATAAAAAAAAAAGGAGAAAAATTGTAAGTGTCTTAACTTTCAAACATTACACACATACACTTAATTCCAATTTGCATAAAAATACCTCTGGGGTCAACTTATAAGCTTGATCCCCAGTTATAAAACTTGTTGTTTTAAACAATACCAAATAAAAAGGCCCTTCAGCAGAGACACCGGTACAAGCCCAATTTTAAATAGTTCATTCTATAGTTGTATTACGTGTCACCATGGCTAGAGTGCTTGTAAACTCAGCTACTTTTGAGGAATTGTTATCAATTCCAGGGGTTGGGGCAAAAATAGCAGCAAAGATTTGGGAATTGAGGGAGGATAAGGGTATCCTCGAGTTGGAGGATCTCCGGTATGTCCCATATATCAGAATTACGGAAGCAGCCATTGATGCCATGGATTTTAGTACCTCCTTGCCATCCAACAGGGGGGCTGACAAATTTTGCAAGGAGGAGATAGGGCACCAAGAAAAAGTGCAACGTATTGATAATCTAATACAGGCACGCGGCAGGGGCCACACCACCCATGACTACCCCACCCCAGCAGGAGAAACGCCAAGGGCAAGGGCGGCTAGGTCACCTTCCCCCTCCCAGCACCTAAACTGGCAAGATGGTGGGGAACTTAACCGGGGGTTCAGGGAAGACGGGGTCTACTAGGACAGAGGGGACAAGCCCATGCCTCAGTATGGGAATACCAGAGACTACAGGTATGAGGAAACACCTCGATCCCGGTATAGCAATGCAGGGAACACAGGCAGGGAAAGGGGGGGCTTAGCTAACCAGTATACCGATAGTGAAGGCCCAAGGTTTAGAGACGCCCATATCGAAAATGAGGCCCCAGTGACGAGACAGGTCAGTAGTATGGGGTACCAAGGGGCAGCAGGACGGGAAACTGGGGACCAAAGGAGTTCTCGAAGGAATGCATATGACCACCAGGAGGCTATGGCGGGGTCGGATACCCAGAGATTTCAAGACAGGCTAAGGGGGCCAACTGGGGGCAGACCACCAATCCTGCAAAAGAGTCTCAAGTACGATGGGAAGACTAATTGGCAGGCTTTTTATGCCAAGTTCTCGCGATTGTGCCAGGTCAGTGGATGGTCTCAAGGGGAGTGCAAGGACCAATTGTGCTGGTCCTCAGATGGAAAGCCCAGTGAGTTTTATGCCTTGCTGGTGGAAAGAAGGCATGATTTGTCCTACGAGGATTTAGTGAGTAAGTTGGCCAAACGGTTTGGGTTCAATGAGTTGCCAGAAACCGCTCAGGTTCAATTTAACATTGCCAGGCAAGGGAGGGGGGACTAAACCCTAGAGGACTGGGCCGACAGAGTCCTATCCCTCGCCACCTGCCCGAGGACCACATGTACCAACAGGCGGTCATGAGATTGTGCCAGGGGGCCTTAGATTGATTGATTGATTGTTGGTTGCTTAACGTCCAGTGGCAAATATTTCATGCATATTCAGGACGAGAACAAGTTCACAATAATTACAATAGGTAGGTTCTGTAATAGATTAAGGGATAAAGGTCGGAGAAATTTAGACTGCCACGGGAAATGAGGGTATAATGGAATGGGACAGAAATTCAGCCTTGCAACAGGTCACCTACGGACCCCTCAAAGAGTTGTTGCAAGGGTTCTTAACGTGCAAAGAGCGTGGCACTCTCTTTACACGAGGCATCGGATTTAACGTCCCCATTCTGACCGGACGTGGCTGCAAATTTGTACATCCCGCACAGCCAAACGGACGCCCCACTTTAGCACGGATTTTACTGCCGGTCGGAGGAAGACCAATGGTGACCATACTTCTATTCCCCAGTCACCCTTGGGGGCGGGGGCCTTAGACAAGGAGGGGGGAATGTTGGCCTCCAATGCTAAACCCAAGAGTATTGAAGAGGCGGTGGACAAAATCAGGTGGCATCAACATAACCACCAAGCCATATAAAGGGGAGGTAACAGGAACCCTGGGGAACATTATGTCGGAGATCCAAAAGTTGTCCTTCGCAGTGCGGAACAATGCAAGGCCCGCATCGCGGAGTCCCTCCCCTAGGCCTGCCAATGGTGGCTGTTTTCACTGTGGTGAAGTAGGTCATTTTAAAAGGGAATGCCCTAAATATCAGAGATCTAGTTCTCCTAGACCAGGGGGCAAGAAAGTAACTTTCCAGGACAACAAGGGTCCGTTAAACCCCAACGGGTCGACTCAAGAGGTCTGAGTCTGGCCCCTAAACCAAGGAGTTTAAAGGACCTCATAATTAGCCACAAACCACCTCTCCCGTCATACCTTAATAGGGAGGGTACCATAAGACAGATAGGAATGGCTCATGGGGACCAATTGGACCTCCTAGAGGGGTATTCTTTTAAGGAAGTCACTGATTTTCAGAAACTGCCAACACAGGACATAATTGTCGGACAATCCCCTCCACAAGAACCGGGGGTAGAGGAATTCCCTCCCACTGACCCACCAGACCCTCACTCCCAAATCAATATGGATCCAGCACAAACAGCATGGCCATGGGGGGCATCTGAAAGTGAGCCCAACAGGCCCGCAACACCAGAAATGTCTGAATCCGAGTCACAGGGTGAAGAGTCGGGGGAGGAAGGGGAACAAACACTGTGCGAGGACAGCCCAAACAGTGGTCGGGAAGGGGACCTTATAGCAGAGGGGGAGAAAGAAATGGTAACCATAAGCCAGTTAACAAGTGGGACCATGTATAGGGTGCCTGTTGTAGTCCAGGGTCAAAAGGTTGATGCCGTTGTGGACACCGCGGCTCAGGTTACCTTCATACCTGAGGAACTGTATAAGAGTTTGAAAGAGCCCCCCCCCCCCCCGATCCTTAAAGATTGATTGATTGATTGTTGATTGCTTAACGTCCAGTGGCAAATATTTCATGCATATTCAGGACGAGAACAAATTAACAATAAATACAATAGGTAGGTTCTGGAAGAGGGGTGTCCGGGATTAAGGTCGGAGAAATTTGGACTGCCACGGGCAATGAGGGTATATTGGATAGGGACAGAAATTTAGCCTTGCAACAGGTCACCTACGGACCCCTCAAAGAGTTGTTGCAAGGGTTCTTAACGTGCAAAGAGCGTGGCACTCTCTTTACACGAGGCATCGGATTTAACGTCCCCATTCTGACCGGACGTGGCTGCAAATTTGTACATCCCGCACAGCCAAACGGACGCCCCACTTTAGCAAGGGTTTTACTGCCGGTCGGAGGAAGACCAATGGTGACCATACTTCTATTCCCCAGTGTCACCCTTGGGGTGATCCTTAAAGAGGTGGTCATGAACACAGCAGGAAAAGGCCTTCAAATGAACGGATTTGTCGCTGGGCCTTTTCAGGTGGGGTTTGGAACCCAGGAATACGTGGCTCCAATAGGGGATCAAATGCTATTGGGAATAGACTTCCTCAGGAACAGGGCATATCACTTGACCTACATAGGAATCAATTATCCATCCATGGGGAGGTCGTACAGATGTCATGGGGTCAGGCTAGGTTGCTGCCCCAAACAACCAGAGTCCGAAGGTATGCAAGATGGAGGTGGCTGAAAATTCTCAGAAAAAGGAGTTGCCTCAACACTTGCAAGAGATGTTTAAGAGGTCTTGTGCCGATTTATCAGAGGGGGAGGAGGAGACCCTGTGTTCCCTGTTAAAGGAATTTCAGGATGTCTTTGCCTGTAGCGAACTCGACCTAGGCCATTTCAATGCCCTGGAGCATAGCATTGACACGGGGGATCACCCGCCTATTAAACAGCGAATGCGGCGCACGCCCTTAGGGTTCGCCCAGGAAGAAGAGGCTCAGTTGGAAAAAATGTTACAGTCGGGGGTAATCCAACCATCCGTATCGGAATGGGCCTTGGCCCCAGTTCTCATACGTAAGAGGGATGGCAGCGTGAGGTGGTGTGTGGACTATAGAAAGGTCAACGGGGCCTGTTCCCGCCAAATTTTCCCCTTGCCCTTAGTAGAAAAGTGCCTAATCACCCTTGCCGGTAATGTGTGGTACTCAAAGCTGGACGCCAATTCGGCGTACTGGCAGGTGAAGATCAGGGAGGAGGACCGGCCCAAAACCGCCTTTAACACCAAGTACGGGTTGTTCGAGTTTGCACGCATGACCTTTGGGCTATGCAATGCCCCAGCCACTTATGCCCGGGTTATTAGCCTTGTACTACGAGGGTTGACATGGAGGGTGGTGTTGGCTTATTTGGACGATATACTAGTCCTGGGGAGGGATTTTGGGGACCATCTGGCCAATTTAAGAGTGGTATTTGAACGGTTCCGAACGTACGGGCTCAAACTAAAACCCCGAAGGTGCGACCTGTTTAGGAAGAAAATGGAATTTGTGGGGAGGATTGTGGGTCCAGAGGGGATGGAAATAGGCCCAGGATACGTAAAAGATGTTCAGAACTGGCTAAAACCCCGGAACTCAAAAGAGGTAGAACGGTTCTTGGGGTATGCGAATTATCACCGGGCGTTCATAAAGGGCTATACGAACCTAGCCTTACCGCTTCAAGCCCTGACCGGAAAGCGCCCTTATTCATGGGGTGACGAGCACCAAGAGTCTTTTGGCATACTCAGGGAGGCCATGGTTTCAGCCCCTGTCCTATCATTGCCCAATGCAACAGACCCTTTTATCTTGGACACGGATGCCTCTGATAAGGCCATTGGGGCAGAATTATTGCAAGTCCAAGTGGGGGAGGAAAGAGCCATTTCATATGCTAGCTTCACCCTCACCCCAGAACAACAAAAATATTGTACCACCCGAAAGGAGCTGCTGGCTATTGTCAGGTTCACTAGGCTGTTCAGGCATTACTTGCTGGGACGGCGGTTTGTGGTTAGGACTGACATTAGCAGTCTCACCTGGTTAACCAATTTGAAGGAACCCCAGGGGCAATTACCCAGATGGCTGGAAGAAATCAGTCAATTCGATATGGAAATCAAACACCGGCCAGGGGCTAAACATCCCAATGCTGACGCTTTGTCCCGTTTGCCCCAGGAAGGCCCGTGCCCCGAGTTCCGAGTGGAGCTGGGGTTAACCGACCTGCCATGTGGGGGGTGTACGTACTGTACCAGGGCCCAACAAAATTGGGGGCAGTTCACAGTGAATGTCGAAGATACGATACCCTTGGCTAAAAAATCTGCCCGTATTAAAAAACCCAAAGTCACACAGGAGCAAGTTGTGCAGATATCTCGGGTGTCTGTGTCTAGACTGGGGGACAAGTTGGCCATATGGACCGAAGGCGAGGGTGATATATGGGTGCAGGAAATAGAGGAAAACCCAGGGGTTAACTTGGGAGTCAGTCAGGAGGAATTGTTGGGGAATCAGGGCAATGACCCGGAATTCAAATGGGTGGTTCAATAGAGAAAGACAAAGGAGGAGCCCTCGGAAGGGGAAATTTTCTTGAGCAGCCCCGCGACCAAGTATTATTGGTTAAATAGGGAATTATTTGTCTTGGGGGAAGATAATGTCCTTTACAAAGAGAGTCCGACAGGGGATTCAAAAAGGATGGTTATCCCTCAATTGAGGCTAATGGAGTTGTGTCACGATATTCCCGCAGCGGGCCATCAAGGGGGGGACCGAACATACCAAAGAGTCAAATCGTCTTACTATTGGAGGGGGATGAAGAAAGAGATTGAAAGGTATGTAGCAAGTTGTGCCCTGTGAAGCCAGAATAAAAAGGCTACCCGTACCAACAGAAATCCCATGGTAAAACATCATGCAGGGGCGCCCATGGAAAGAGTTCACCTAGACTTTGTGGGACCCCTCCCAAAAACGGAACGAGGTAATGAACACATCCTCATGATGATAGACCAGTTCACCAAATGAGTGGAATGTATCCCACTCCCATCCCAGGGCGCCGAGCTAGCTGCCCGGACAGCACTGAACGAATTCTTCTCTCGTTTCGGGAGTCCCTTTCAAGTATTCACTGACCAAAGAAGGAATTTTGAGTCCCATCTGTTTAAAGCCATGTGTGACCTACTTCAAATACACAAAAGTAGAACAACCCCATACCGCCCCTCATCCAATGGGCAAGTAGAGCGCTGCAACCGGACCTTGATGGCCTCAGTGCGGTGCTTCGTGGGAAAAAATCAGAAGTCCTGGGATCTATTCCTCCCGCAATTAGCCGGGGCGTTCCGAGCGTCCGTCAGTAAAAGCACAGGATTTACTCCAAATCATCTCATGCTTGGGAGGGAGGTCAATCAGCCAGCGGAGTTGATGTTTAAGGGGACCCAAGGGGGAAACATCAAAGACAGGGAGCAATATGTATCCGACCTAGAGGGGGCGATCCAAGTGGCCCATGAATTGGCCCGTGCCAATCTCAAAGCGGCACAAGAACGTCTCAAAAGGGACTATTACCTCAAGGTGGTGGTCAAGAGGTTTCAGGTGGGGGACTTAAGTGTACCAATTGGATACAGCAACCATTAAAGGAAAATGTAGGAAATTAACGCCTTCACGGAAGGGCCCGGGGGTGGTGTTGGAAAGTCTCACGCCCTACCTGTACAGGGTCAAAATGAGGAAGGCTATGGTAGTGGCACACCATGACCGGATTAAGTTGTGTACAGATAGGGAAGTCCCTAATTGGTGTAGAAAATTACAGGCCCAGGTGATAACAGGGAAAAATTGGGAGGAGATAGATGAGCTGGGGCTCAAGGGAAAAGGGGCAGAAACATTTATTATTCGTGTAGGGGCCCAGATGATGGGGGTCTGATGATCATGTGCGACGAGTGCAGGGAATGGTTTCATGGACGATGTGTGAACATCACTCCTGAGGAGGCCGAGCAAATGGACGCCTACCAGTGTCCTGGATGTTCAGCCTCCATAGGAGTGCACGTGTCCATGGTCACCCTGTACTCGAAGGCTTACTTATTTCAGATGGACCAGAAAGACAGGCCTCGGGGGATGGCAGCCCGCCATCCACCCCGCTGCAGCCCTCCATCACAGAGGAGGTGTTAATTGTGAAAGTCCCAGAGGAGGAGCTGCGGGGGCTGGACCCAGAGGTACAGAGGGATTTGGGGCTCCCAGTCAAGGTAGGTGGGGAAAAGGGGAGCTAAGGGGAAGATGGGGAGTCGGAAGGGGGGTCTGAGGGCGCCACTGGGGGAGAGGCGGAGGTGGGGAAGAAGAAGAGTAAAAAGAACAGAAGAGACAGGGACCGCCGTCGGCGGGCCGCCAAGAGGAGAAGTCCGAGGCAAACTCCTCACTTTCAATGCAGGCAGCCTCACCCCAGGGGGACAGGGTGGAGGCTCCAGGTCAGGGTGGGGTGTGTCGGGGCCAGCCTGGTTTCCCAGCCCTCAGTGAGGTGGAAACATCTCGCTTTGTGGGGCAGGGTGGAGCGGTCGGTTCTGAACTGTCTTGTCCAGTTTCCGGCTGTGAAGCCCGGGGGCCAGGTCTGGCGGAACATGTGACCGAAGTGTTCCGGGACCTGGGGGTGTCTGACCCAGGGTTAACTAGGGTGCGTCTCACCTCCCTGAGCGGACTTTTCCGGGCCTTAGGGGGTTCTGCTGTGGGGAACCCCATCCAGTGGGTGATTGGACAGCTAGAGACTGTGGGCCTGACCCCAGGGGACCTGAGTGCTGAGTGGGTAGCCATGGCAGCGGTGTGCCGATTGGCACAGTTGGAGGTCCCTCGGACCTTCTGTCTGTCGCCAATAAACTCACCTGCAGTGCTCATGCACTGGAGGGCGCAGGTCGAGTTGATGGCTCTGTTACAGGATGGTCAGCGCCGGGCCTTTCTGGGGGGGGTTCACCTGAGCTCTAGTGAGCCATCCCAGGAGAGCTCCTCCAGTGAGCAGGGGAGTCCCCCAGCCAAAGCAGGAGTTTTCTGTAGGTTGGGGGCTCCAGTTTGCACACCAGAGTCTCCCAGGCCCATGGGGCAGGTAGGGGTGTTTAGCTCCAGAGGTTTTCCTCCAAGGTCCGTTCCCTCCCTCATGTCCCTTCCGTGTCCCAGTCCTACCCGGGCACTATCAGGTCTAGGGTCTAGAAGTTCATCTCTGTCTGTGGGGGCACGGGGATCGCCGCCGACGGGGAATTCATCAGGGAGTAGGGGAATGGAGTCCCGATTGTGCAGGGATCTGCCAGAGGCCTTCGATAGCCACATGCACCTAGATAGATCCCTAATCAAGTTGGGAATGCCTCCTCGGAGACCCTTGGGGGATTTCTTACGGCTAAAGTTGACCTGTCCCCTTGTGCCGCTTAGGCTGGAACCGGGATGGGTGGGGGCAGTGGGGATCCACCCAAAGAGTGCCGGGCAGTTTGAAGATGCTACTCAGCACCGGTTTCACCAGCTGGTAGCTCACCCCAGTGTGTCCGCCCTTGGAGAGGTGGGGATGGATTTCACGGTTGATTGATTGATTGATTGTTGGTTGCTTAACGTCCAGTGGCAAATATTTCATGCATATTCAGGACGAGAACAAGTTCACAATAAATACAATAGGTAGGTTCTGTAATAGATAAAGGGATTAAGGTCGGAGAAATTTAGACTACCACGGGAAATGAGGGTATATTGGATAGGGACAGAAATTTAGCCTTGCAACAGGTCACCTACGGACCCCTCAAAGAGTTGTTGCAAGGGTTCTTAACGTGCAAAGAGCGTGGCACTCTCTTTACACGAGGCATCGGATTTAACGTCCCCATTCTGACCGGACGTGGCTGCAAATTTGTACATCCCGCACAGCCAAAACGGACGCCCCACTTTAGCACGGGTTTTACTGCCGGTCGGAGGAAGACCAATGGTGACCATACTTCTATTCCCCAGTCACCCTTGGGGGTTTTCACGGTTGAGGAAAGATTACAGGCCCGCCAGATCTCGACCTTGAGGTGGGCGCTCCAGTCGTGTCGCCTGTGGTTTTGCACATAAGAGACGACCGACTGGACCGGGTTCACGCCCGGGCTCATCGTGAGGTCTTGAAGGTTATGACGGGCCTGGTAATCAATCCGGTGCAACTCATCCACCTTTATTGCTTCCAGGGGGGATAGCCAAGGTGAGGGAGTGGCAGAGCTCCTTCTGCAATGCAAATTTTGGTTTTGGAATGGGCGTCCATTCCTTAATCACCGAGCAGAAGGACGCCATGAGGATGGTACCACCGCATCGAGTCCTCCTGGAGAGTGACGCACCTTACTTTCCCCCGCCTAACGCACGACATGGCCACCCCATCACTTGTTTGAGGTGGCTAAGGCAGTGGGTGAGGTGAGGGCAGAATCTCCACGGGAGATACTGCGGTTGGCACGCCTCAATGGTTGCCGTCTGTACGGAATGACCACGTAGGCTGGCCTCTGTCCCCCTGTGTATATAGTAAGGACAAGAAGAGCCCGTTGGCTACAGTTAATGAATTATTAGCCCGTTGGCTATCTGTAATGAATTTAAAATTGAATTTAAATTGAGTTTGTATATAGTCTGCTCCAGGGGAAAATTACTAGGGGGTTCTATGGTCCAAGTGTTATCGGGGGGGGGGGGGGTTTCCGTTTGTAGTAATTTAAGGGTCCCCATGTTTATTGTTCCCCACCCCCAACCCTTTTTATCCACAATGTGTGATCGCCACCGGAATTGACCCCTTTCCCCCCCCCCCCCCCCCTTTTCCCCTCTTTTGATTCATTCCTTTTTTATAAAGTCAGAGGGAGTGTAGTACCTCGGGGTAGGGTCGGTGGTGCTCCATTGGAGAGGGAGACAGATCCGGAAGACAGAGAGCCTTGTTCCAGATCTGTCAATCGAAAACTGGAACACCAAGCTGACGGCAAGAATTTTAAGTCCAGCCGATTCGATCTGTGAGATATTAAAGAAGTACAGGTTATCGTCACGGTAAGTTGTTAAAAAGCTTACATGTATAAATCGTATAACTGCACCGATTCATACTTTAACCGACAAATTTATTTTCCATTACCTGTGTAACGCGAAAAATAATTGTCACTTATTGTCCTGTGAATTTATGTAGCGGTCACCTCAATAACCTATTCATGTTTTGAAAATTTTAATGGAAGAACCCTTATTTGAATTTTTTGGTCTGTGATTGTGAAGACTGCATTAAACCTAATCAAGCAGCATGTGATAAGTAACTGGCAAATTCTATGACTTATTGGTTCATTTGATGTTTTTTTTTGTGAACACTGTTGACTTCTTGAAATCCAACATGTAAATTAACACTATATGATTAACAAAAAACCTTCAAAACCATATTATTCAAAACTGAAGCGTACATGTTGCCAATGTATTTCACTAACTGCTTTCCATAGCTCAGTTTTTTGTTTAGTTTTAAAGACTATCAAACCCAAATTGACACCAGCAAATCTTTAAATACAATACTGTTATTCCTTTAATATATATATAGATACATTCTCGTCTGTTTTATTTAATTACATATCTTTTTTTCCAGGACTTCTGATAAAGACCTTCTCAACAGACCTAATCCAAGTGAGGCAAACAGTCCGGGATAGGTTGAAGTCGATACAAGATTTTGTTTAACAAACTGTCAAATGTTGTCGTTAGTAACGCACGAAACTCATAATTTGCATTAAATTCAGTCCTGTGAAGTTAAATAGACAATGTATGGGAAATAGTGAAGTCACGTATACTTGAAGCATCTTTTTAACCCGTACATTTCGTGTTTATTTACGAAAAGAAAAGGAAGTCGGTGGATTCCAGTTTTTTTCTTTCAGAATGCTATACATTTGAGCACAAAATACAGATGTGGAAATACAGTTTGCAGCAGGTGTCATTTTCTAAAAAAAAAACCAATCTTATAGATATGATAGGATGAAGAAGCATTCTTCTTCAAATCAAGCTAACAGAAAACGTCAATTAAATCAAATCCATCAAAGGAATAAAATATAGGGATAGTAACCTTGGATTGTCTTAAATTATTTTATTCTCTCATTATCAAGGTCTCATCATACGTCCTGTCAAAATTTTGTTATAACTGTTGTTCAATTTGATAATTTTTCACTAATAACTATATGTAAAACTATTTGGTACATTCATTATTAAACCTTATAAATTAATGTACCTCAAATAAGCTGTACAGTGTTATATATAAAGATTGATTGATTGCTAGTTGCTTAACGTCTAGTCAAATATTGCATGTTCAGGACGAGAAGAGGTTAACAATAAATACAATAGGTAGGTCTTGTAATAGAGGCCATCCGGGATGATGGTCGGAGAAATTTGGACCGGAAAATAGGGTATATTGGATAGGGACAGCAATTTAGCCTTTCAACAGGCTACCTACGAACCCCCAAAGAGTGGTTGCAAGGGTTCTTAACGTTCAAAGAGCGTGATACTTTCTTCATGAGAGACAACGGATTTAACGTTCCCAATCTGACAAGACTTGGCTGCAAACTGTATACATCTCGCACAGCCAAACGGACGCCCAACTTTAGCAAGCGTTATACTGCTGGTCAGAAGAAGACCAAGTGACCATATTTCTATTCCCCAGTTACCCTTGGGGGCCAAAATATAACAAAAATAATACAATTTACTGAATGCCGTATCAGTCAATATGAATCAAAACTACCTTTTCTAGATATCAGTGAAGCTAAGTTAGCACCGCTAGACACTTTTTTGGAAGTGGGCAGACGGATGTTCATGCGTTGTAAAGGCATCAGTCACAGGAGCACTCTTAGTAGTTCTAAACTCTGCCAAAGATGTGTTTTAACTTTTTGTCTTAGAAAATGACAAATCAGACAAAGATGAAAACTTTCGAAGATCATTTTATTTTATTTTTGTTCATCAAGTGAGGTAAGCGCACACTGTACTGAGACACCACAACTACAAACTTTAAAAGGATCAAGTAAACTTCAAGTGGTCAAAAGAGTAGGATCTGGAATCATTTGATGTAGAAAACTCTCGTGATTTGTAATTACTGCTAATATGGGGTCAATGTTCCAATAAAAGTTTGTAGAACCATGGGAAGTAAAGAAGTAAATAACAAATCACATAAACCGAACGCTACTCTACCTCCTGATGATCAAATGGAGACAGGAGGTAATTGAAAGTATTGAACTTTATTATAATTTAAAAGAAGTAGAAATCTTTCAATGATACTAGTATTAGTCCTGTTATATTTAGGGCCAGTCATTTTTTTTTTTTTTGTACCAGAGAACAATGTAGAGTAAAATTTTACTCAACATTGTTCTCTGGTAAAAAAAAAATGACTTGCTTCATTTTCAGATTTCTTTTTTTATGAGAATAATTGAATGCATGCATATGTTTTTTTTAATAGTGTCTATCAGGGTGTCACAGTTGCTATTTGTGCTTTCATGCCAGTTGAAATAGAATTCTCAATAACATAGGGATGGAAAGAAGTGCTATGCACAGTGTGTGCGGAGAAAGTGTAGTCGAAAAATCAGGACAGAGGTATATAAATTTTATTAATGTTTCATGTAGTTTATGACATGTGTGTATGGAGAAAAAAAAACTAATGATAGCATGACATGTAGGAATGATGGTTTTGACAGGTTTCATTGTAATATAGTTAAGCCCTTTGAGTTCAATTTTGTTAAAATAAAAAAAGATATAGAAAAACAAAGAAATATAAAAAGAGACTCCTGCATTCTTGATATTATTTTCATTTAAGACAGGTGTATAATAGAAAATAACTGCATTTTTGTTTATAAACATGGTAAAACAAAATCCTGCAATAAATTAATATATGATGTACATCTACTGTGACCTCTCTCTGTGACATTTCAAGTGGAGCACCACTTTCAGATGACAATAATCGGACTTTTCAGAGTTCTCTTAACTTGTACAACCAGTTTGGAAAGACTGCAACCACTAGATGTCTCCGTCCTCTGGGAAAACAGAAAATTTTGGGAAAAAAGGAACTATATTACTATCCTGTTGAGAGAAATAGGGGAAAACGAAGGTGACAACCTCCCGATATATGCTAGAATAAGTGCAGCACCATTTGCTCCATAATTTGGATCAGAAGAAGCCTCTGCATTTTACAAACAAAAGATGACTGCATTCACACTAAAAAACCGGCACCAGACACTTCGTACAACAATGAATGAAGCGACTTAAGAACTGTTCAAAATTTTTTACCGATGTCATGCAAAATTTTTAGAACGAAGCAACTGAACAAATTGATATTTTTAAGACCAGGAGGACATACTACCGCAAGGAACGAAAGAATCCACAGGCTACAAGAACTAGTTGCTCCCAAGAGCCTGTGTCGCTCTCCTGAGTCTACTTTAGTTTTGGAAATCAAATTGGTTTAATATTTTTGCCCAGTAATTTTATCAATAGACTTTTCTAAAGATTACTAAAATTACCATTGAATTTATCTTTATCATTTTCACGTTCCTTCAGGCTCAACTGACTAAACAGATGCAGATATTGATGTACAAAAAGGGTTGCTATTTTCACCTCGATCATTTACCTATTCTTACATTCCATTTTACTATTTATGTTAACTGGAAGTATTTTAATAAACTTGATAAGATATCTCATATAGTTCATAAGATATCTTGTAAAGTGTATATGATATCATACAGTTTAAACTTATAAGATATATAATATATACGAGATATTTTTACCTTTAGCAATGTATGTTAAATTGGTATTCCATGTAAAACTTTTACACATATTGTCTCTTGAACATTATTTGATTCTGAATGCTATTTATACTTTATATATTATTTTGAAATTAGTTTCTTCACTATTTGCCCCCAAGGGTGACTGGGGAATAGAAGTATGGTCACCATTGGTCTTCCTCCGACCGGCAGTAAAACCCTTGCTAAAGTGGGGCGTCCGTTTGGCTGTGCGGGATGTACAAATTTGCAGCCACGTCCGGTCAGAATGGGGACGTTAAATCCGATGCCTCGTGTAAAGAGAGTGCCACGCTCTTTGCACGTTAAGAACCCTTGCAACAACTCTTTGAGGGCTCCGTAGGTGACCTGTTGCAAGGCTAAATTTCTGTCCCTATCCAATATACCCTCATTTCCCGTGGCAGTCTAAATTTCTCCGACCTTAATCCCGGAAGCCCCTTTTACCAAACCTACCTATTGTATTTATTGTTAATTTGTTCTCGTCCTGAATATGCATGAAATATTTGCCACTGGACGTTAAGCAACCAACAATCAATCAATCAATCTTCACTATTTGAAATATTCCATCTACCTTCCTGCTGTCTATCAATGTAAATTTTGAAGAAGAAAAAATATTTCAGTAGTGGATAAGCAACAGAAATGCCAAATAAAGGAGAATAAATGGAGAAGCCAAGCAGAAGAAGGCTGTGATGGCTTGTGATACACATGCCTATGCCTTGTTTGGAAAGACTATCAAACGGGATTTGTTTATAGTTTCTCTGTTTTAGTATATTGTGAATTATTATACTGCTATACATAAGTATGATCTGTTTTAGTATATTGTGAATCATTATACTGTTATGCATAAGTGCTTAAAGAATTTTATTGATTATGTAGCAACTATAATTGTTGTTATTACTTCATATATTTTATAACCTGCAACAGAAGCTTTGTCAGGATGTAGAATACCTTATATAAAGTTTTTGATATAAACATTTTGTTTAGGTTTTTACTGTGGGTTCTTATGTTGTGCACAGAACATTGCCATACAGTTTGTAGTTTGATTACTTTTAGACATTTAACAGTTTTAATTTAATGATAACTGATTTAATGACCGCAAATGCAATTATTGCATACAAGACATACCCCCCCCCCCCAAAAAAAAAAAAAAAACAAAACAAAACAAAACAAAAACAAAACAAAAAGCAAAACATTTTAGACTTTGATATCTTCTGGAACCTTTTGTTAATGAATTATTCTAGGCACAATGGATGGACCTTCCTATATGAAGCATTTGTCCAGTGAGTGGGGAAAACTGAAGGAGGATGACGAGATTGTCTTCAGGGAAGGCGCACAAAAGATTAGACAGGATCCCTCTAAAGGAAAGCTTAGGGATGCTGTGATATCATCACAACTAAAATTTATCAATCAGTCTGTAATTGTTTATTTAGACAGATTATAACAATATGCTAGATTATTCAAAATCAAAATGTTTTGTAACAAATACTGGTATTGATTTTTATAATGAACAATGGATATTACAATTATTTTTTTTATTACAGTATACTCTTCCTTCAAGATCGTTTGCTTGAAAGTATACATGTTCAAACTACTTGTGTTGTTTTGATATAGAAAATAACATTCAGTTGCCCAAGTTAAAAAATGGTTAATGAATTGTTTCTGTTTCTACATGCTCCCTACCTCTACTGAATTATTATTGATTGATTGATTGTTGGTTGATTAACGTCCATTGGCAAATATTTCATGGATATTCATGACGAGAACAAATTAACAATAAATACAATAGGTAGGTTCTGTAATAGAGATGTCTGGGATTGAGGTCGGAGAAATTTAGACTGCCACGGGAAATGAGGGTATATTAGATAGGGACAGAAATTTAGCCTTGCAACAGGTCACCTACGGACCCCTCAAAGAGTTGTTGCAAGGGTTCTTAACGTGCAAAGCGTGGCACTCTCTTTACACGAGGCATCGGATTTAACGTCCCCATTCTGACCGGACGTGGCTGCAAATTTGTACATCCCGCACAGCCAAACGGACGCCCCACTTTGACGAGGGTTTTACCGCCGGTCGGAGGAAGACCAATGGTGACCATACTTCTATTCCCCAGTCACCCTTGGGGACACTGAATTATTACAATGTGAGACCGTAGATTCCATAGGGTGTTCAGTCTGTGGGGTAGGCTGCAATAGGGAACTGGACAGGGCACTATCTTTGGTACTAAAGATGCGGTTCATTTTTTTATTATTATGAAATTGAACAGAATTTAAATGTGTTCTTTTCAGGTAAAATTGGTTTCATTTATCAAATATTTTTTTTAATTCATTAGAAATCTTTGGCCTAACTTATTGTGATATATATATATATGAATAATATGTCTCTGTTACCTTATCGATCTAGGTATATTGTATTAACCTTGTTGACAATTCTCAGTAGCCAGCCTGAATTCAAACATGTATCCAAATAGAATTCAATAATTACATACAAACAATCTTATTTTAGTTGAAAGTATTAGGACAGGACACACGTTCACATCAATTGAATCAGAAATGTAAAACTGAAAGAAAAAACTAAGACTCAGTTTCACTTATGGGTTGATTTTGAGTCAGAATATTTTCTCCTTGTGTATCTTTGTTTATTTCATGAAGCTTATTATTATTATTTAGGGCAATTGCAACATATTTTTTATGTGTAAGTAATTTCAGCTTTAGTTTGTTATCATCCTTCGCAACAATGGTTTCAATTAGATCACTTCTCAAATGGAACATTGTTTGGTTGCAAAACGAGCAGAAGTGTTAGATCATCCTATATTTAATCTTATTGGTGCAATAACGAAGGAACATATGATTCTGACAATTTCGATTTATCTCCTCATCCAGGACAAATTGTACAAATATATAAGCATAGTATTATTGTAAATGGAGAGGCAATGACACATATTTTAGCAAAGAGGAAAACACAAGAAATACAACCGTTGTATACTAAGATCCGTGCATATTGTATCCCCAAAATTTACCTCTTCATTTAACTTTGATATTCTAACAAAATTCTATAATTCTGAAGTAGGAAGTTATTGTAAAACAGACAATCTTATAACTTCATTTGGGCTGCAGATGTATAGAAATGTGGAGGCAAAGAAAAGTAAAAAAAGAAGAAAAAAGAAAATCAGTCATGTCAGATATGACAGGCAATTTTCATTAATCGGAGTTGCCAATTTTAGCCCAGACAATAAATGAAGAAACTGGGCATCCAAAAGCAGGGATCAAAATTGGATATGGCTAACTTATAAAGAGAGTTGTTAAATATCCTATTGGAGAATTTCTCATCCAAAAAAAAAAAGATGCAGAAGTTGATGAGATTAAGTGCTTCGGCAATCTACTGGAATTTTGCAGGCCAGGTATATTTGGGGATGCATAATATAAAATAACTGTGCTTAGACAGAAAGAATTGAGGATGCTAGCTCGACTTCCAGATGAGGTTGATGTAAAGGTGTTGAAAGAATAGCTAGAAAATAAAATTAAAGACGTGAAATCCAAATTTCAATTTATAACTTCAAATGAATATGCTGAGATTAGAGATGTACTTGTATGCAGGTTAACACTATTTAATGCTCGAAGAGGAGGGGAACCTGCTAGGCCTTTGCTATCAGAATGGGATGATGCAAACAATTGGGTGTGGTTTTCTAAAGATTCAGTGGAAAAAGTGGACGACCCTATTGAGCAAAAATTATGCGAATTAAAAGATTGTATACCAAGCAGGAAAAAGAAAGCTCGTGTCGCTGTTGATACCTCAGGATTGTTTGGATGCCATAAGAATCCTTGCAGATGAAAAGGTTCGAAATGATGCAGGGATTGGGAAAGGAAATATTTTTTTTTTTGATTTCCCACAACTGCAGGTAAAGATGAACACGTAATTGGGTGGAGTTGTGTTACAAAAATGTTACAAAAAAGCCAAACTTAGCTAGAACATCACTGCAACTGATATTTGACACAGGGATGTATCTGTATATGCTGCAACGGACATCCCAGAAAAAAGAACACTGATTATTTTATTTACACAAGGGGCATAGAGAGGACATCAATAGAGATGTATACTAGTGTCCTGAATCAGGAATAGATTACCTAAGCCGTATTTGGCACAACGTTTTGGAATTTTTGGTCCTCAATGCTCTTCAACTTTTTACTTGTTTGGCTTGTGTTTTCGTTCCGAGAAAATTCAGTGAATATATTTAGAGATGATTATTGTCGATGTTGAATTCGCCTCAAGTTTTCCTCTAAATTCGGTCATTTCTAGTCCATGATCTGTTACATAATTTCCGTCTTCCTTTATCTTCTTCTATTTAATTGCCGTTAAATTGAGTTCTTTTTGTAGTAAGGGCGGTTTCGGTCCGTATTACATTTGGTGGTGTTACCGGAGGTTGAGGTTATTCTGTTGACGCCTGTGTCCACGGGACATAAACTCTTTCTTGGTTTATGAAGCGTAAATAGAATCAAAGTCGTCTATACAAAGTAATTTTTTCAGATGTTAGTTACATTCCTTTTATAATTATCTCATCCATCCTCCTTGCTTTAAAAAGCTCATCAATAGTGGATATGAATAATGATTTCTTTTGTAGATGGATGTTGAACATGTTGATAGCAAGAAATTAAGGTGGACCTGCTATATTTGTCACAATCCTGCCCCATATCATTCCGTGGAATCTAACAACATCAGTTACACCTTAGCTTGAAAGTTCCTCACAGATTTCTTCCACGGTAAGGTCACCAAGGTATTGACTTCTGTCTCGAATGATCCCCTTACAGCTGTTCAAACTGTTGTGAGGAGAGGCAGAAACAGGAAAGTTTGTAATTGTTGTCAGTGTAAGCAAATTTGTTGATTGACTTTTGTTGGAACATTCAACCAACAAATTGCCTGATCTCATTTTTGAAACTTTTTTTTACAGTACCAGCAACGCTTTGAATTTGTTTGTGAATCACAAATTGAGATATTTTGGAAATTGGTTGTTCATCTGTTCCTTTTATTACAATAAATCTGGGCCAACTGTCATCTTCCTGACAGGGCACTGAATCATCACATTTTCTTTTTTTATGTATTAAAGCTGATTTAGAGGGATGGTTTTGTTGTGCCATAGGAAATGAGAAAGATTCACCATTCTTGTCATCCACCCACCTCGGAGTGCCTACAAGGGCGATGCTGTGTTTCCGTGGCGAGCCGGGATCAAGTGCTAATGCTGAAAACGAGCTCCAAGTATTACATGTATAACGTAGCTGGTCCCCAAAATTAGCACCCAAGATCCACTGCGGAAAGCACCAGATGTTCCAAGAATAGTATACTCAAGCAGAGCGTATCCATCAAGCGAAATAGAAAGCGTACCACTTGATTGACCCATGAGCCATCGCCTTCTTCAGTTATCCGAAATATAAATAGCTTAATTTAAAACTCATGTGTATACAATGAAAATTGTTACAAGAAAGCTTATTGTTGAGGATTAACTGAAGGGCTCGACATGACCAGCCGATTGATCGAACCGGGTCCATCCGACCTCCCGTTTAGATGATATTGGAGCCAAAGCAACTTATTGAACTATAGTCTTGTCCGTCCGGGTATTTTCTGACCGTAAGGAGTCTGGCTACAGCCCTCATCCGGAAGGATCTCGTCACGGGTAGCAACCCACGGCCAACAGGTTGGAGAGCCTATTTTATTCAAAACATCGGGCAACTCGTACGATGTTCGGATCACTTTAGTCTGGTCTCTACCCTTCGACCTGTCCAGCATTGGTAACCCTACCAGGAGACGAAGCTCCAACTGGCATAGCTCTTGGGGTCACTGAGACACGCAAGCCCCCCGACCACGACAAGGATAGCGATCCACCGGGGGGCACAATGACAAGAAGGATCATTTATAATATTAGCTCTAAATAGGTCATTGTTTAAGAATGAAGCGGAACATCGCAATTGCGTTAAGATATTTATGTCCATATACAGAGTAATGGCGAAAATAATTCAAATGTATTTAAGAAAACACGAGCAATTTTGGCAAAAAGGGGGAGGGCTAAAAGACATCTGTCTTGTCCCCAAAGTACCTTAAAAAAATAGCTTTTACTCAAATTTCATTTAATTTTATTGGGACTTGACGAAGAAATGATTTTTTTAATCGAAGTACCATATACATGTATTTTGACGAAGAATGACAGTCATACAATGTTTACACATAAATGATATAGGTCAATCACAAATTAAACATTATATATAATTACATTAAAACAGATATAAAATCTGTTTCCCACGAAACAAAATCGGACATTTGACAAAATTCTACTGGCTATATTTTCATACTATGAACTTGTTGTATTTCTTTTCTAAACATGTTAAATGACTAATTTTTGTTTCCTAATTGAATACTATAGTATTGTCCAGTGCTTCTGTTTCAATATGTTAAAATAAAATGTCAATTTGTTTAGTTGTAAAAATAATTATCAAGTGGTAATCCATTTCGAACTTCCTCTCCGGCAAATTTCAAGCGATTGGAGAGCAATAAATTGCGTAATCGCACACCTGTGAATCCACAGTCACAACTCAAAGGAAATATTGATGACCGGTAAATCGGACACACACAATTTCACTGTGTATTAGAACTTAAGCAGACTTTAGAAAAGAAATCAAATGTTTCTTGTAATGTCAAGTTATCATTACCAGATTTAAAATTTGAAATTAAAAGAAATGCTGAATAAAATGTTTTTTCTCAATAAATACATAAAAATACATACAACGATTTCAAGTAGCTTTTTAGAAAAGAAAATATTTGATTAAAATGCTTTTCTTGATTAGTATTCGGGGGTT